>NC_069503.1:198784155-198941655 GCF_027579735.1 Bombina bombina | reverse complement strand
GGAGCAACCATGCACTACTGGGAGCTAGCTGAACACATTGGGTGAACCATTGATAAGAGGCATATACTGTATGTGCAGCCACCAATCATCAGCTAGATCCCAGTAATGCATTGCTGGTCCTTAGCCTATCTAGGTATTCTTTTCAACAAAGGATACCAGGAGAACTAAGCAAATTAAATAATAGAAGAAAATTGTAAATTTGTATAAAATTGTATAAAAAGGTTTTTTTATTTCCCTTTATGGTGTATTTGGAATTTGATTGCTGATGAAAATCCATTTGTCTGCATATGGGAAAGAACTTCAGGGCAACAGAGGGAGAGCAACATAAATAAAAAGAAGCAGCAAGATCAGATGCGATCATGCTGAGGTTGGAAGCGGCAAGATCAGATGCGATCATGCTGAGGTTTGAAGCGGCAAGATCAGATGCGATCATGCTGAGGTTGGAAGCGGTAATATCCGATGCGCTCACGCTCAGATTGGAAGCAGCAAGATCAGATGCGATTGCGCTGAGGTTGGAAGCAGCAAGATCCGATGCAATCGCGCTGAGGTTGGAAGCGGTAAGATCCGATGAGATCACACTGAGGTTGGAAGCAGCAAGATCCGATGCGATCGCGCTCAGATTGGAAGCAGCAAGATCAGATGCGATTGCACTGAGGTTGGAAGCAGCAAGATTCGATGCGATCGCGCTGAGGTTGGAAGCGGTAAGATCACACTAAGGTTGGAAGTGGTAAGATCCGATGAGATCACACTGAGGTTGGAAGTGGTAAGATCCGATGAGATCACACTGAGGTTGGAAGTGGTAAGATCCGATGAGATCACACTGAGGTTGGAAGTGGTAAGATCCGATGAGATCACACTGAGGTTGGAAGTGGTAAGATCCGATGAGATCACACTGAGGTTGGAAGTGGTAAGATCCGATGCGATCATGCTGAGGTTGGACGCGGTAAGATCCGATGAGATCAGCTGATCGGAGGAAATTGTAACAACTATCAGCTGGGTGTGTGATGGGAGGTGTAATGTTAGGGAGTTACGTCAGCGAGTAACCCGATTCTCTGTCAAAGAGGCAGAACTGAAATGGTAATCAGAGCAAAATTAAGTTAGAAAAGTAGTAGGCCTTGAAGATATCTGTAAGGTGCAATTGCGACTACAGTCGCACTTTCACTGTAGAGCTGAGACATGTCCAGGCTCAGGATAGGCTTGACATTCAGAGCTGCATAGCAAAAATACCAAGCAACAGGATAATGAAGAGGAGGGTTTTTATTTAACAGGTAGTAGGAAAGGAACCACCCTTTCTTAAAGATACAGAACCATAATAGAACTGAGTAGTTGTAATGTATCATTATGTTCAAAAAATAGTGGTCATATGATACATAATGCAATGAATGTGATTGGTTGATGTTTGGAAGGGTGTAGGAAGGTGACAATTCAATTAGCTAATATAATAATAAAAATTTGATGAGATGTGTGGATTGAATACTATTAGGATCAGTGGAAGGTGTTTTACAACTGAGGCCTAATTATTCTACTCTTGCACCTTTTAGCAGTATGCAGAGCACATACTAGATGCTAGCTACTGCTCATGGGTGTGGAATTATTTAACTTTGATTATTTTTATTTGAATTGTATATGCCTTATATAGGAACTGTTTAAATTCCTGTACTGCAGTAGTGTTATAGTACCCTTAGATTTTGTGGTAGTTATAATGTTAACCCCCTTTAATTACTCCTGTATAGGGGATTGGGGAGTTACTATAAGCACAGAGCAATCTCTGTATTTAATTTTTTTTTTATCCGTTTTGGTATTGCTTCATTTTGATTCAGGATATGGGTGTCTGCAAGGTGGGGCTTCTAGAATTTTGCCCCTTATTGTCAAGCATATGTATGAGGTCCACTATGCTTAGACATCTTGTCCTAGTAAAAATGAAAATAAATGTTCTTGTGTTTGTTTTTTTTGTTTTGAATAAAGTTGTTTCGATTGAAATGACCAGGCCCCCTTCCCCATGCAGTAAGTGAGAAGGAGTTGGACAAGTGTGTGCTGATTGATTCTATAAAGAAAAATAATATAATTGTAATATGTGCATTTGTTTGTTTACATATATCATTTTAAGAGGTGTAGTTTTCATTAATGTATGATTTATTATATGTCTGACATCTGAAGTTGCTGTGTGTGAGCTACTGAGTTATATTTGCACCCTGGGCCAAAAGTTTCAGTTCTCTCCTGGCTATATGTGTGTACTTGGGTGTGTGATTGTAAATGTGCTTACATCTGTGGGCAAGATTACATATGCGGCGTTGCCCGCAAAAGCCGACAATGCCAATTTTTAGTCCGGTTTTTCTATTACATATACGGCGCCGCGTATAAATGCGGCGAGTATATTTCACCCGTCACCCGCTAATTTTTCTCCCATAAGCTCACCTTGTCACACATAGGCAGGCGCAGCAAGCCTTGTCCTGAAAATGTAAGCAGCGTAACCCCCTGAAAATAACTAACACCTAACGCATGCGCAATATCTACCTAGGATTTGAGTAGCTCTCATCCTATTGGCTGATTTTAATTTTTTCAGCCAATAGGAATGCAAGGTACGCCATATTTAAATGCGTACCTTGCATTCAATAGTCAGTGTACGGCGACGATCATACGAATAGGATCCTCCACGCTCCATGGCTCCATGGTCCCCGGTAGGGTTGCCACCCGTCCCTTAAAATACAGAACACTTATAAGTTACACATGCTGCAGGGTGTACAGGGAGGAATATGAAAAGTGCTGTCCAGAAACACAATACATGTTCCTCCCTGCACACCCTGCAGCATGTGTAACTCATAAGTGTCCAGGAAAACATGGCTGAGGTGGCAACCCTAGTCCCCGGTCTTCAGTTCCGCAGTCATCCCCGCGCCAGCTTGGTCCTGGATGAAGAAAGAAGAGGTACACGGTTGGAAGAAGATGTGGGCTGCTTGGAAGAAGACTTCACTGCCTGGAACAAGACTTCAACGACGGACTTCAGGAACCGCAAGTACCTATTTGGGGGTTAGATTGAGGCTTTTTTTTTATTTTTTGGGATTATTTTTTTTTTAGATTAGGGATTTAATGGGCACTTGTAAAAGAGCTGAATGCCCTTTTAAGGGCAGTAAAAGAGCTGAATACCCTTTTAAGGGCAATGCCCATACAAATACCTTTTAGGGGAAATGGGTAGTTTTTTTTATTTTGAGCGGGTTTGGTTGGTGGGGGTTTTACTATTGGGGGGACTTTGCCCCCAGGGTGGTCGTTGCCTGAGGCCATGCCATGATTGGAGGAAGCTGCCTGGATTAGTCATTGATGACGTGTGAAGATAGGATCTCCGGGTGGGGGAAGCTGCTCTGGCTGTGAAAAAAACAAAGGTAAGTTTTAAATCAAAACGGCTGCCTTCTAAACTTTGAATGAAAGTGCCCCTGTTTTTAATAGTATTTAAAAAAAATGGGCTTTCATTCATCAAAGTTTACCTTCACTTTAAACTTTTATGGGAGATTTTACATTTTTTTTTTTTTCTTTCTTTGTTTCTAATGTGCCGTAAGTCACTGGCAACTACAGAAGTTTGTATTTACGCTAATTTCTGGACATTGCTAGTTTATCCGGCTTATGGCAGTTTATGAACTGCTGGCGGGGTTTATTGGATTCCTCGATGTACGAGGTGAAATTACGGGCGATGCGGGTTTCAGCAGTTAATCTCGCCCCGTATGTGTATGTATTAATTATAAGTCTACTTACAGGAAAAGCAGGCAAAAAATTAATGAATGCACATTATAAAGGTGTGTAACTATTCATAATCAAACATATTTGGGGATAAAGTTTTTAATTTACTATCTTTTTAATCCCTGGGCTTTGTGTGTATCAGCAACACCATGCATATCTGGAGTGCTCAAAATGCAGTCTTCAATTACTTATCTGGGCCCAATACCCATTCCACATTACGCCTCCATTGCAACTCAATTAAACCACATGATTCTTTCGTCTTTTTAACTGGCAAACCACAGCACCTGCCAAAAAAACAGACCTGGTTTATATAAGTAAAATGGGTGCAATACCTAATGCAATATTCTGCCCATTAGCCCACCTGAGACACTTTTTTTGCCCACCCCCCCTTTAGAAACATTTCTGTTGATGCCCATGTTTCAGGAGTAATATTGACATACAAATGTAAAACATATTAGGTATCAAACTAGCTTCTTTTCAAATCCAGGAGAGCTACTATGAATAGAATAGTTCATTTTTTAATCACTGTTTATTTAAACTGTTATATTTTTTATTTTTTTTTAAGTATTTGCAGTAAAGTTTTAATCAGTCTGAGTTGTACTTAGGTCCTTCAGATATTTGGTATCATTTTCTGGTATTGTTTTATTGATTGATATTTAAAGTGAATGTAAATTTTGATGTTAAAGTGGACGGTTTTTAAAAAATTTGATTAAAAACAGGGGCACTTTAATTCATCAAAATTTACATTTCACTCCTGTTGTCAAAAAAAATAATAATTACATTTTAATCTTGACAGCAGCTCCAGCTTCCTCCAGTTGTTGCAAAGCCTCTTCCTGGGTCTAAAATTAGGAATCCGGCTTCCTCCAATCACGGCATTGAATCAGACACTGATTTCCCTGGGGGGAAGCCATGATTGGAGGATGACCTATCCATCATTTCTGATATTAGAAATGGCTTGCAACGACCGGAGAAAGCTGGAGCTGCTGTCAAGTTTAAAAAGTAAAACATTTTTCACAACACGAGTGAAATGTAAATTTTGATGAATTAAAGTGCCCCTGTTTGTAATCTAATTTTTAAAAACCGGACACTTTAGCATCAAAATTTACATTCACTTTAAGTGTTTAAGTGTGTGCCTAGAGTATACTTGTTTATTATATAAAAAGTAGGTTTTGTACATCAAGGTAAATCTAACAATGGTAAATATAAAAAAAAAACATGATCTGTTTATGTGGTACACCCTTTAAAAGAACTTGTTTTGTTTTTATCACATGTCCCTTTAAATAATGTTTTGCTTTGAAATATAGCACATGTGATTTAATATTATCTCTATTTCTACCCTTCAAATGCAACCAGCTTTTGAACACACAAAAGACAGGTGGCAAGTTATTTATTAACATTTTTAAAAACAAATTATTTTTGATTTACATATATTATAACCTTTGTAACAATGATAAATGTTATACCTATTTGTTGAGTTTGAAATAAAGATTAGGCATGCGATTTTAACAGGTGTTACGTGGTTATTAAGCAAATATAACTAGGCACCGAGCAGAATGCATCCTGCGCCAACGCCACGTGCAGCTGGTTAGATGAAGGACAGTCGGATGGTAATACTGATCCTACGACATGCTGTTCAGTTATACCATCTGCACGTGTAAAAAGCATTCTGGTGCTTTAGTTTTGGAATATGCATTGTGTTGCGATATCTGGCAGAAGTAAAGTAATTTATTGTTGAGTTTACTTTTGGAATGACAGCTGACTAATGAATATTTTAGTAATCCCAGGTCTCCTTGCCTACGTCAGAGCATGGGGATTACTAATTTGTCATTGGTGACATTTTTCTTTAAGCTGGTAAAAAAAGTAATTAGAAACACATTTAGGGAAAAACAATTTTATAGTATACTAGCCCTTTAAGTACAATACTTGATTTAAGTCCTGGATTTTCTGATGAGAATTTAGGCAGATGCTAAGAGCTTAATTAAGCTGAAATGAATGCACATAAATCTAACACAGCACATATTATGCACATGGTCAATTTCAGGTTTAAAAAATACCTGTTACATACCTCCCAACATTTCAAAAGAGGGACACCCCCCCACCCCCCGCGGCAAAAATTGAAAAGTGGTGGGCAGGGACAGGGCTTAAAAAAAAAATCATAAGACCAAAGTAATATAAATAAAATTCTAAATAAAGTCATATCTTTTAATACTGTTAGGCAGCAAATCAAACACAAGCTCAAACCACTGGTATAGCTATGTAAGCTCTGTATTTAATTAGCCTTTGCAGAGACAGTGCTAAATATTTTTTATCTTAATTGGACATTTAATAAAAGATTCTTTAAAACTGCTCTCTGCATTCCTCATTAATATTCTAGATTCTGGCCTTTAAAGTCAGCAAAAATGCACAGTAACACAATACATAGCATACACTTATACATACAGAAACACAAACACACTACATAGTATACACTTATACATACAGAAACACAAACACACTACATAGCATACACTTATACATACAGAAACACAAACACACTACATAGCATACACTTATACATACAGAAACACAAACACACTACATAGTATACACTTATACATGCAGATACACAGTCACACACATTGCATAGCATACACTTACACATGCAGATACACACACACTACATAGCATACACTTACACATGCAGATACACACACACTACATAGCATACACTTATACATGAAGATACACACACTACACAGCATACAATTATACATGCAGATACACACACACTACATAGCATACACTTATACATGCAGATACACACACACTACACAGCATACACTTATACATGCAGATACACATACACTACATAGCATACACTTACACATGAAGATACACACACACTACATTGCATACACTTATACATGCAGATACATACACACTACATAGCATACACTTATACATGCAGATACACAGTCACACACACTACATAGCATACACTTACACATGCAGATACACAGTCACACACACTACATAGCATACACTTATAAAGGCAGATACACACACACTACACAGCATACACTTATACATGCAGATACACACATACACACACTACATAGCATACACTTATACATGCAGATACACACACTTATAAAGGCAGATACACACACACTACATAGCATACACTTATACATGCAGATACACACACACACACACTACATAGCATACACTTATACAGGCAGATACACACACACTACACAGCATACACTTATACATGCAGATACACACACACACTACATATCATATACAGGCAGATACACACACACTACACAGCATACGCATGCAGATACACACACACTTCATAGCATACACTTATACAGGCAGATACACACACACACACTACACAGCATACACTTATACATGCAGATACACACACACACAATACATAGCATACACTTATACATGCAGATACACACACACACACACACACACACACTACATAGCATACACTTATACAGGCAGATACACACACACTACACAGCATACACTTACACATACAGATATACACACACTTCATAGCATACACTTATACAGGCAGTTACACACACACTACACAGCATACACTTATACATGCAGATACACACACTACATAACATACACTTATACATACAGATACACACACACTACATAGCATACACTTATACATACAGATACACACACACTACATAGCATACACTTACACATGCAGATACACACACACTACATAGCATACACTTATACATGCAGATACACACACACACACTACATAGCATACACTTATACATGCAGATACACACACACACACTACATAGCATACACTTATACATACAGAAACACAAACACACTACATAGCATACACTTATACATACAGATAAACACACACACTACATAGTATACACTTATACATGCAGATACACAGTCACACACATTGCATAGCACACACTTACACATGCAGATACACACACACTACATAGCATACACTTATACATGCAGATACACACACACTACATTGCATACACTTATACATGCAGATACATACACACTACATAGCATACACTTATACATGCAGATACACAGTCACACACACTACATAGCATACACTTACACATGCAGATACACAGTCACACACACTACATAGCATACACTTATAAAGGCAGATACACACACACTACACAGCATACACTTATACATGCAGATACACACATACACACACTACATAGCATACACTTATACATGCAGATACACACACTTATAAAGGCAGATACACACACACTACATAGCATACACTTATACATGCAGATACACACATACACACACTACATAGCATACACTTATACAGGCAGATACACACACACTACACAGCATACACTTATACATGCAGATACACACACACACTACATATCATATACAGGCAGATACACACACACTACACAGCATACACATGCAGATACACACACACTTCATAGCATACACTTATACAGGCAGATACACACACACACACTACACAGCATACACTTATACATGCAGATACACACACACACACAATACATAGCATACACTTATACATGCAGATACACACACACACACACACACACTACATAGCATACACTTATACAGGCAGATACACACACACTACACAGCATACACTTACACATACAGATATACACACACTTCATAGCATACACTTATACAGGCAGTTACACACACACTACACAGCATACACTTATACATGCAGATACACACACTACATAACATACACTTATACATACAGATACACACACACTACATAGCATACACTTATACATACAGATACACACACACTACATAGCATACACTTACACATGCAGATACACACACACTACATAGCATACACTTGTACATGCAGATACACACACACACACTACATAGCATACACTTATACATGCAGATACACACACACACACTACATAGCATACACTTATACATGCAGATACACACACTACATAGCATACACTTATACATACAGAAACACACAAACACACACTACAAAGCATACACTTATACATGCAGATACGCACACACACAACATAGCATACACTTATACATGCAGATACACACACTACATAGCATGCACTTATACAGGAAGATACACACATACTACACAGCATACACTTATACATGCAGAGACACACATACTACACAGTATACACTTATACATGCAGATACACAGACACTACATAGTATACACTTATACATGCAGATGCAGACACTACATAGCATACACTTATACATGCAGATACACACTTATGCATACGGATACACACACACACACACTACATAGCATAAACGTATACACCCCCCGCGGCAAAAATTGAAAAGTGGTGGGCAGGGACAGGGCTTAAAAAAAAAATCATAAGACCAAAGTAATATAAATAAAATTCTAAATAAAGTCATATCTTTTAATACTGTTAGGCAGCAAATCAAACACAAGCTCAAACCACTGGTATAGCTATGTAAGCTCTGTATTTAATTAGCCTTTGCAGAGACAGTGCTAAATATTTTTATCTTAATTGGACATTTAATAAAAGATTCTTTAAAACTGCTCTCTGCATTCCTCATTAATATTCTAGATTCTGGCCTTTAAAGTCAGCAAAAATTCACAGTAACACAATACATAGCATACACTTATACATACAGAAACACAAACACACTACATAGTATACACTTATACATGCAGATACACAGTCACACACATTGCATAGCATACACTTACACATGCAGATACACACACACTACATAGCATACACTTATACATGCAGATACACACACACTACATTGCATACACTTATACATGCAGATACATACACACTACATAGCATACACTTATACATGCAGATACACAGTCACACACACTACATAGCATACACTTACACATGCAGATACACAGTCACACACACTACATAGCATACACTTATAAAGGCAGATACACACACACTACACAGCATACACTTATACATGCAGATACACACATACACACACTACATAGCATACACTTATACATGCAGATACACACACTTATAAAGGCAGATACACACACACTACATAGCATACACTTATACATGCAGATACACACACACACACACTACATAGCATACACTTATACAGGCAGATACACACACACTACACAGCATACACTTATACATGCAGATACACACACACACTACATATCATATACAGGCAGATACACACACACTACACAGCATACGCATGCAGATACACACACACTTCATAGCATACACTTATACAGGCAGATACACACACACACACTACACAGCATACACTTATACATGCAGATACACACACACACACAATACATAGCATACACTTATACATGCAGATACACACACACACACACACACACACACTACATAGCATACACTTATACAGGCAGATACACACACACTACACAGCATACACTTACACATACAGATATACACACACTTCATAGCATACACTTATACAGGCAGTTACACACACACTACACAGCATACACTTATACATGCAGATACACACACTACATAACATACACTTATACATACAGATACACACACACTACATAGCATACACTTATACATACAGATACACACACACTACATAGCATACACTTACACATGCAGATACACACACACTACATAGCATACACTTATACATGCAGATACACACACACACACTACATAGCATACACTTATACATGCAGATACACACACACACACTACATAGCATACACTTATACATACAGAAACACAAACACACTACATAGCATACACTTATACATACAGATAAACACACACACTACATAGTATACACTTATACATGCAGATACACAGTCACACACATTGCATAGCATACACTTACACATGCAGATACACACACACTACATAGCATACACTTATACATGCAGATACACACACACTACATTGCATACACTTATACATGCAGATACATACACACTACATAGCATACACTTATACATGCAGATACACAGTCACACACACTACATAGCATACACTTACACATGCAGATACACAGTCACACACACTACATAGCATACACTTATAAAGGCAGATACACACACACTACACAGCATACACTTATACATGCAGATACACACATACACACACTACATAGCATACACTTATACATGCAGATACACACACTTATAAAGGCAGATACACACACACTACATAGCATACACTTATACATGCAGATACACACATACACACACTACATAGCATACACTTATACAGGCAGATACACACACACTACACAGCATACACTTATACATGCAGATACACACACACACTACATATCATATACAGGCAGATACACACACACTACACAGCATACACATGCAGATGCACACACACTTCATAGCATACACTTATACAGGCAGATACACACACACACACTACACAGCATACACTTATACATGCAGATACACACACACACACAATACATAGCATACACTTATACATGCAGATACACACACACACACACACACTACATAGCATACACTTATACAGGCAGATACACACACACTACACAGCATACACTTACACATACAGATATACACACACTTCATAGCATACACTTATACAGGCAGTTACACACACACTACACAGCATACATTTATACATGCAGATACACACACTACATAACATACACTTATACATACAGATACACACACACTACATAGCATACACTTATACATACAGATACACACACACTACATAGCATACACTTACACATGCAGATACACACACACTACATAGCATACACTTGTACATGCAGATACACACACACACACTACATAGCATACACTTATACATGCAGATACACACACACACACTACATAGCATACACTTATACATGCAGATACACACACTACATAGCATACACTTATACATACAGAAACACACAAACACACACTACAAAGCATACACTTATACATGCAGATACGCACACACACAACATAGCATACACTTATACATGCAGATACACACACTACATAGCATGCACTTATACAGGAAGATACACACATACTACACAGCATACACTTATACATGCAGAGACACACATACTACACAGTATACACTTATACATGCAGATACACAGACACTACATAGTATACACTTATACATGCAGATGCAGACACTACATAGCATACACTTATACATGCAGATACACACTTATGCATACGGATACACACACACACACACTACATAGCATAAACGTATACATACAGATACACACACTTATAGACACAGATAGACACACACACACACTACATCATATATGGGTATCTGTAATTCATTGTATGGGGTCCTGGGGTTGGCAAGCACATTAGCTGGCAGTCTGCGGCTGCCACTGTTCGTTACCCTGGTATTAGCACTGCTCATCGTATTAAACTGAAGGCATGCTAGTATTATCACCAGGGGTTAGACGTCATCACTACCAGAGGTAGGTTATAGAGGCCACCATTACCTGAGGTCAGAGGGTATACAGCCTTCTTACTCCTGTTTAACCCACATACCATTCCTTTTCCACAGGAAATCTAACAGGTATCTAACCCTGGGAGAGAAAAGCCAGCTGCTTCTGAGTATGGGCCCAATAGAATTATTATTATTTTTTTTAAATGCATGGGGCAATGCGGGACAGATGGCTAGCAACCCGGGACAGCGGGACAGACCCCTAAAATCGTGACTGTCCCGTGAAAATCGGGACAGTTGGGGGGTATGCTGTTATAGTGAATTGAAGTTACCATATTACCTACTTATATGCATTTTGTATTTAATTTGCAACAATTTGGCACTATTTTCTTCACAGTGATATCTGTATTGTTTGAATTAAGTTACCATAAAATATTATTTTCAATAAAAAAACAAGAGTCAAGCTGACTTGTTAAAAAATAAAAAATCAACTTAACTGACTTTGAAATTAGTCACGTTTGACTAACCTGTAAAGGGATTTAAAAAAAAAAAGTTTGTATAGGCTAAAAAATGTTTTTCTTCTTTCTAACCAACGTTTAACTGGCTTGAAGCGGTACAAAACTGGTTAAACATTACAAAGCTTGTTATAACTTTTTAATCATCTTTGTATTTGATTTTTTTAATAATCACAACTGAAATTAATTGAGGAAATATCTTAAAAATTAGTGCTCATCTTTTGAAATTCCTGAATAATTATATTTTGAATAGTTGTATATGTAAAAATTATAAAGGGGGATTTTGTGTAATTGAATCACATTATCTATTCTTCAAGATCTAACTGAAAAGTGTTGATATTGTTTAACAAAATATAGTCAACATTCGGTCTTATATAGTCAAGTCCAATCTTTCCAAAATTCTTGTTTGATATCCAAAAAAACGGGTTCAGATGTTATTTATTGTTGTGTTTTTTTTTTATAAAAACAATCACACAATCTTCCTCATTTCCTCTTCATTCAACTGGTTCAGCATTCTCTCCTAAGTCTCTCTCTGCATGTTGCAGCTTTCGATATTGTAAACGTATTTCACTTCATGGTTTTACGTTTTTATTGATGGTGTTGACATGTTTAGTATCGTTTGTTATTTGGCGAGATTCAGTGGTCATCAAACAGTGCTGTCATTATCCTTGGTATGCACAGCTCCATCTTGTTTTTTGAGTCTGAGCATGTGCAGACTGATGACCAATATCGTTAACATTTACACTTTGCGCGTTATTGGTCGATCTGTGGTTGCTGAGTATTTATCAAGTGACTTTGACTGTTGAATTCCATGAATCCATTTTGTTATTTATATTTAGGTGACTGCAATTAACCAAATTGATGATGACCATATTGTATGAGTTAATTTTCTGTATCAAATTTTTTGCATTGTGTTTGTTGATGTAAAAAAAAAGTTATCAATAGTTGAAAAACATAAAAAAAAAAAAAACATGGACGACTAGATTAGAATCAACCTCAATATGTGACTTTTAGTTTATATCACGATCAGTTGCTGTTAAACAGCAGACTTTATTAGAACTGTCTTGCAAAGCAGCTAAAGGTTACTTTCAATTCAATGAACGTTAAGATCACCTCACTCTCTCTGTAATTGCTATATTTTCCTGGAAAGATACAGCCAATATATGGAATGTGTGCTGCATGCATCCTGTTTGGTATTAACATGTTTCATATGTCCCAAATTCATTTTATTTTTTATAGAAACAGTATGTGATTATTTGATCAACTACCAGAGTAGTAAAGTTCACAGCCCTTGTTAACCTCTCTGTCTGTGTTATATAAAGTTGTATTTGTCATATGCAGAACTTGTTTATCAAGAGTGGGTATATACATTTTTGCTTATAATGGATTCAATCATATTTAGATTTATTTCTGTAAAACACATGCTTTGTACTAGTATAGGAATCAAAAGACTTTTGAAATAAAATATAAGTAGCTCAAACATAATACACATTTTTTTTTTTTAAATGAATATCGTACTTACATTTCTTCATTAAATTTGAAAAGAACAATGAAAAAAACAATGATTTTGTTCTAAGTAAAACTCCTGTTTCTGGTTAGGCTTGAAGAGGCTGGCCCCTCTCTACTAATAGGACTGATGGAGCAGTGAACATCTATGTTTGTAGCACATAGTTCCTCCTAGCTTTAATTAAAATAAATACAGCTCTTGGGATCTTTTCCAGATAAGCCCCGCCAAAAAGTTAAGCCCCGCCGCAACAAATATGAAAAAAAAAAAAAGATATGAAACTTGTACATTTATTGTTTATTGAACAGGAACAGTGTGAAATGAAACTTGTACTTGTGAAATTAAATTAAACTTGTACTAAACTGTAACTTATATTGTTATTTTGTATTGTAGTTTATGTAGTTTTATTTTTTATTGAAGACGCTGCATTGAAACTTTGTACTTTTATTTTTTATCGGTGCATTGAAACTTTGTACTTTTATTTTGCATTGAAACTTGTTTTTTATTTAAGAGGGTGAAATTGGGACAGGTCTTTATTTTTTATTTAAGAGGGTGAAATTGGGACAGGTCATTGATAATTTGCATGAAAAGGTCCGTATTTCGGTACCTTTGCCTCCAAACGAACTCACACAAGTAGCTGTCCACTAAAGATCTGTGTGTGCCGCATTGGCGCTTATTCTGCATCTTGTAGACGTGCCAGAAAGATTCAATGGTTTGTGTGTGAGCTCCAGTCGTTGGATCCACAAAGTTTTCACTATGATTAACCGTTTGATGAGTATAATTCATTGAAAGAATCGTTTCAATTCCTTTGTATGATGGCCACATATCGGAAATGATGATTGAGCCGGGAGCTATGCAGGCCTGTATTGTGTGCATCAGAGTGTCCGCAGTTCGATCTGGAACTGCATACATGAACACTTTTTTACTCTCCCTGCAGATCCCTCCGAAAATCCACTGCTGGGGAAGGACTCGCCCTGCGTTGTTTTTACGGCGAGATATTAGCGTTTCATCGATCTCGACGTGTAGACCTGGCCCACCGACAATAGTTGGATTCTGCAAAAGACGCCAGGCACAAATTTCGCGAAGAAAGTTCTTCCAGTCAACAGCGGTCGTGTGGCCAATAGATAATTCCTCAGAGCAGAATTTCATACTTGTCAGATTTTTAGACCAGCAATAAATAAATAGAATTACTGTCCTGAACTCCATCCTAGACCGTTCCAGCCAAGTTCCCTTTCTAAGAGCGATTTCTTGACGACACTGTCGTGCATTACACCTCCACCTGTCAGAAACAGTGGAAAGTGTCATTTGGTGCCCATTGTTGCATAAACGTTGCTGATGGATCACTCCGTGTGTTTGCAAAAAAAGTATTGCCGTCTCCTTGTCATGAACGACAGTCGAAAGCGTAAGAAAGTTCATTGTTTTTATTGCAAATTGTAATACGTCACTGTTGCGTGCGTGCATTACATTGGAGCTGACAAAAGTGGCGGGGCTTAACTTTTGGCGCGTGCACTGTTTGCATTAGTGGCGGGGCTTATCTGGAAAAGATCCAGCTCTTGTTTAAAGGGACAGTCTACGCCTTAGTCATCTTAAAGTCTTACCTTTAGATTAAGCTGCAAATAGCCTCCTGCTATTAAAATAAATATTGTCTCTGGCCACTTTGAAATGGCTGCCAAGCTCTCTCCACTGATGACATCACAATCTGGACTACATTTAGGCACTCTGCTGAATACAGACATCCCAACTCTCCCTGAAGTTCAGGGAGCCTCCCTGATTGTAATAGCAGCTCCCTGATGCCAGCAAATGAATGCAATCTCCCTGAAACTCCAAGTACCATGATCCAATGTGGCCCAAATACGGAAAAGTGTTTCTTTAAAGGGACAGTCTACACCAGAATTGTTATTGTTTTAAAAGATAGATAATCCCTTTATTACCCATTCCCCAGTTTTGTATAACTAACACATTTATAATAATATACTTTTAACCTCTGTGATTATCTTGTATCTAAGCCTCTGCAAACTGCCCCTTTATTTCAGTTCTTTTGACAGACTTGCAGTTTAGCCAATCAGTGCCTGCTCCCAGATAACTTCACGTGCATGAGCACAGTATTATCTATATGAAATACGTGAACTAACACCCTCTAGTGGTGAAACACTGTTAAAAAATGTTAAAATGCATTCTGAAAAGAGGTGGCCTTCAAGGTCTAAGAAATTAGCATATGAACCTCCTAGGTTAAGCTTTCAACTAAGAATACCAAGAGAACAAAGCAAAATTGGTGATAAAAGTAAATTGGACAATTGTATAAAATTACATGCCCTATCTGAATCATGATAAGTCCCTATCTTATTTAGGGTTTCAAGGTGTCCAATATATACCCGGGGGGGTGGCGGCGCAGTAGCGGGTGAAGCCACCTCCCTGAAATTAGTTTTTGCAGGTTGGTATATCTGTGAATAGCATTGTCAGTCTGTTGATCCAGCTAGTGATCCTTTTGGAATTGGACAACATATGCAGCCCAGATCATGATTTCATCAGTGGGTGGAGCTTGGCAACCATGTGTCCAGAAACAATATTAATTTTAAAACTTTCAACTTTTTTTGCCATTCCTGCTGCATGATATAGTAAAGGTGCAGGAGGCTAATCTAAGGTAATACTTTAACCCCTTAACGACCAAGGACGTACGCCACACGTCCTCAAAAAAAATGCAGTTAATGACCGAGGACGTGTGGCGTACGTCCTTGGTCTGGAAAGCAGCTGGAAGCGATCCTGCTCGCTTCCAGCTGCTTTCCGGTTATTGCAGTGATGCCTCGATATGGAGGCATCCTGCAATAACCCCCCTTGGCCATCCGATGCAGAGAGAGCCACTCTGTGGCCCTCTCTGCACCGGACATCGATGGCCGGTATCGTTGGTGGGTGGGAGCTTACGTGGGAGGCGGGTGGGCGGCCATCGGTGCTCTATGTGGAGGGGGGGGGGCGGGATCGGGGGCAGGAGCTACGGGGGCGCGCACGGGAGCGCGCACGTGCACGGGGCGGGAGCGGGTGGGAACCGCTACACTACAGAAAAAAAAAGTTGAAAAGTTGAAAAAAGAAACACTAAAATGCAATCTAAGGGTCCTGGAAGGGGTTGGGGGTTGGTCTCGGTGGGGGGGGGGGGGGGGGAAAGCTACACTACAGAAAAGGGAATTTAAAAAAAAAAAGGCACATTTTGTTACAAAACTGGGTACTGGCAGACAGCTGCCAGTACCCAAGATGGCGCCCATTATTGCAGAGGGGAAGGGTTAGAGAGCAGTTTGGTGGGGGATCAGTGAGGTTGGGGTCTAAGGGGGGATCCTACACATCAGCATATGTAAATATGCTTTTTTTTTTTTTTTTAAAAAAGGGCCAAATACCTTTTATTTTAGTACTGGCAGAGTTTCTGCCAGTACTTAAGATGGCGGGGACAATTGTGGGGTGGGGGAGGGAAGAGAGCTGTTTGGGAGGGATCAGGGGGTCTGATGTTTCAGGTGGGAGGCTGAGCTCTACACTAAAGCTAAAATTAACCCTGCAAGCTCCCTACAAGCTACATAATTAACCCCTTCACTGCTAGCCATAATACACGTGTGATGCGCAGTGGCATTTAGAGGCCTTCTAATTACCAAAAAGCAATGCCAAAGCCATATATGTCTGCTATTTCTGAACAAAGGGGATCCCAGAGAAGCATTTACAACCATTTGTGCCATAATTGCAGAAGCTGTTTGTAAATAATTTCAGTGAGAAACCTAAAATTGAGAAAAAATTAAAGTTTTTTTTAATTTGATCGCATTTAGCGGTGAAATGGTGGCATGAAATATACCAAAATTGGCCTAGATCAATACTTGGGGTTGTCTACTACACTACACTAAAGCTAAAACTACCCCAAAAAGCTCCCTACATGCTCCCTAATTAACCCCTTCACTGCTGGGCATAATACACGTGTGGTGCGCAGTGGCATTTAGCGGCCTTCTAATTACCAAAAAGCAACACCAAAGTCATATATGTCTGCTATTTCTGAACAAAGGGGATCCCAGAGAAGAATTTACAACCATTTATGCCATAATTGCACAAGCTGTTTGTAAATAATTTAAGTTAGAAACCAAAAGTTTGTGAAAAAATTTGTGAAAAGTGAACGATTTTTTCTATTTGATTGCATTTGGCGGTGAAATGGTGGCATGAAATATACCAAAATGGGCCTAGATCAATACTTTGGGTTGTCTACTAAAAAAAATATATACATGTCAATGGATATTCAGAGATTCCTGAAAGATATCAGTGCTCTAATGTAACTATCGCTAATTTTGAAAAGAAATGGTTTGGAAATAGCAAAGTGCTACTTGTATTTATGGCCCTATAGTTTACAAAAAAAGCAAAGAACATGTAAACATTGGGTATTTCTAAACTCAGGACAAAATTTAGAAACTATTTAGCATGGGTGTTTTTTGGTGGTTGTAGATGTGTAACAGATTTTGGGGGTCAAAGTTAGAAAAAGTGTGTTTTTTTCCATTTTTTCCTCATATTTTATAATTTTTTTTATAGTAAATTATAAGATATGATGAAAATAATGGTATCTTTAGAAAGTCCATTTAATGGCGAGAAAAACGGTATATAATATGTGTGGGTACAGTAAATGAGTAAGAGGAAAATTACAGCTAAACACAAACACCTCAAACATGTAAAAATAGCCTTGGTCCCAAACGGACAGAAAATGGAAAAGTGCTGTGGTCATTAAGGGGTTAAAGGGATAGTCTAGTCAAAATTAAAATTTTATCATTTAGATAGAGCATGCAACTTTAAGCAACTTTCTAATTTACTACATTTAGCCACCAATCAGCAAGCGCTACCCAGGTACTGAACCAAAATTGGGCCGGCTCCTCAGCTTACATTCTTGCTGTTTTGAATAAAGATTCCAAGAGAATGAAGAAACATTGATAATAGGAGTAAATTAGAAAGTTGCTTAAAACTGCATGCTCTATGTGAATCATGATTTTTTATCTATCCATTTAAGATGACTATGGTGTAGACTGCCCCTTTAACCTTATCCTGCAAAAATATTTCAACTTGTTACATATCTGCTCTTTTCTTAGAACGCAAAAGAATACTGTGGTTATAATGTTCCATTAAATCACAATACTCCTGCCTGTTGTCATTCATCAGTTTTGTCCCATCTTCTTTTTGTTTTTTTGTTCTGCAGTAGGAGTATCCAGCTTCAGTACCTGTACTGAATAATAATAATAAGTAATACATTTTTTTACTGGGATCAGGAATGACTAAGAACAAAAGTGCAGCTTAAAACCTTACTGGATAACACAGGAAATAACACATTGTAAATACAAGACATTTCTGATGTGTTGCTATAGAACAACATATATGACAAGTCTAAACATCTATTTCTGTTAATGTTTGTTTCTAAGTCACACTCGCCCCGCCGTGATTGTCAATATTAGTATAGACATTTTCATACGCAGCCTTTAAAACAGGATTGCGTTATTGTAAGTTCAAAAGGAACCTAGTGCAACTCTATTCCATCTTCACCACTGCCAAACGATCTAAATTCCATTTACATAAAGGCATAATATGCATCCTGAGCATGTTTGCTCAATCACTGACAATGTTTAGTATTTTAACCCCTTAGTGACCGGACCACTTTTCAATTTTCTTACCGTTAAGGACCAGGGCTATTTTTACATTTCTGCAAAGTTTGTGTTTAGCTGTAATTTTCCTCTTACTCATTTACTGTACCCACACATATACCGTTATTCTCGCTATTAAATGGATTTTCTAAAGATATCATTATTTTTATAATATTTTAAAATTTACTATAAAAAATAACATATGATGAAAAAATGGAAAAAAAAAAATGGAAAAAAACACACTTTTTATAACTTTAACTCCCCCAAATCTGTTACACATCTGTAACCACCAAAAAACACCCATGCTAAATAGTTTGTAAATTTTGTCCTGATTTTAGAAATACCCAATGTTTACATGTTCTTTATTTTTTTGCAAGTTATAGGGTAATAAGTACAAGTAGAACTTTGCTATTTCCAAAGCACTTTTTTCAAAATTAGCGATAGTTACATTGTAACACTGATATCCAGGACCGTCTTTAACGCAGGGCAAAAGGGGCAGCTGCCCAGGGCCTAGTGATTGTTGAGGGGCCCAAGAGTCCTAAGGATCGCTTCCACCGCTTGAAACCCCAGAGGACGTGCCAGGCACGTCCTTGGTAATTAAGGGGTTAAAAGTATTGTTTCATTTACAATATTTACATTGATTGATTGTAAAAGGACCGTTTTCCAGCTTATGTCATCATTTTTTTTTTTTACAGTTTCAGTACTGGTAAAATGTAATACAAGTTGAAAACGCACCATTGCAATATCGTATCAGCAAAGAAGATTTTCAAACAAGATCTCACCTTTGTGAACATGTTTGTAAAAGGACTTTGGGGGCCACAAGCCACATAGATGGGGCAGCCATAATGCTGGGGGGGGTAGTGCCCCCCTGCCCTCCCCTGGTGGCACACTGCTTCACATGGGCTATATGTATAGTTTACGTCAGCTGCAGAGCAACATTGTACAACAGGGAGCTAGTTATACATGTCAGATAATCCAATGAAAAGAGGCATATGTGAGTAATCACCAGCTAGCTCCCAGTAGTGAATTGCTGCTCCAGAGCATACCTAGGTATGCTTTTCAACAAAGAATACCAAGAGAAGGAAGTCAATTTAATAACAGAAATGCATTTAAATGAAAGTCTCAAACTTTCATGCACTTTCTGAACCAGCAAGTCACGTTTTTACTTTCACTTCTCTTTAATATTTCTTCTATTATATTTTATTGCAAGCACATATTCATAACTAGGAATGGATACATACTGTATCTTTCTTACATCATTTAAACGGCAGATGTTCCCCTTATATTCAGTCTTTTGTTTGAATAATTTGATAAAACAAATGGCACATTTTGTTTTTTAATTCCAGTTATCAAATGTAACATTCAGTTTAAAAACACATGGGAAATATTTAACTGGTAACTTCACTTTTTTATATCAGGCATTACATTTAGCATATAAATGTTAAATGTGATACACTGAAATATAAAATTGGTTTGAAAAATCAAATGTCACAATGTTCACCAAATATTTGACATTTATTTAAAATGAACAAATTAGTAGTTTAAATGAATTGCTGAAACCTTTATCCATCCTCACTTATGACACCTCCATGCAAAGTTAAAACGGCGTGGAAGTCAAAATGAAAACTTTTATGATTCCAGTAGAGTGTAGAATTTTATAAACTTTCCAAATTGCTATTATCAGTTATGCTTCTCTTTTTCTCTGTCTCTTGGTGTCCTTTGTTAAAACGTAGCTCTTTTCCATGAAAGCATACTGAGGTATGTTCAGGAGTGTGCATGAGAACACTATGTATAATGTTGCAGCAACTGCTACCATATGGGGCGCGATCCGATATAGATCGCAGTTTGCGGTGCAAGCGAGGGAACCCGCGTCGCTCGCAGTTTCAGCTCGCAACTCGAGCCATCCAATATGCGGCGCCGTCACTTGCTAAAGTGGCGCAAGTCTCACAAACCAGCGATGTCCAGAAATCTGCGTAAGTACAGATTTTTGGAGTCGCCAGTGACTTGCGCCACGTTAGAAACTGCCGGCGCCTACAAAACCTGACTAAAGTCTAAATCACCCGCACTGTCTAACACGCCTCCTGAACATAGCCCGACACGTCTAACCCTCTATCCGCTATCCCCCCTCACTAGCCTAACAATAAAAAGAAGTTATTAACCCCTAAACCGCCGCTCCCGTACCCCGCCGCAACCTAATAAAGTTATTAACCCCTAAACCGTCGCTCCCGTACCCCGCCGCCAGCTATATTAAATCTATAACCCCCTAAAGTGAGCCCCTAACACCGCCGCCATCTCTATTAAAATTATTAACCCCTAATGTAAGCCCCTTACACCGCCGCCATCTCTATTAAAATTATTAACCCCTAATGTAAGCCCCTAACACCGCCGCCATCTCTATTAAAATTATTAACCCCTAATCTAATCCCCTATACCGCCGCAAGCTATATTAATATTATTAACCCCTAATGTAAGCCCCTTACACCTCCGCCATCTCTATCAAAATGATTAACCCCTAATTTAATCTACCTACCCCGCCGCCATCTATGTTATCTATATTAACCCTAAGTATATTATAGTTAATATAGTTATTACATTATATATATTAACTATATTAACCCTAATTATATTAGGGTTAATATAGTTACTATAGTATTTATATTAACTATATTAACTCTATCTAACCCTAACACCCCTAACTAAATTTATATTAAATTAATCTAATTCATATTATAAACTAAAATATTCCTATTTAAATCTAAATACTTACCTATAAAATAAACCCTAAGATAGCTACAATATAATTAATAATTACATTGTATCTATGTTAGGGTTAATATTTATTTTACAGGTAAATTGTTAATTATTTTAACTAGGTCTAATAGCTATTAAATAGTTATTAACTATTTAATAGCTACCTAGTTATAATAATTACCCAATTACCTGTAAAATAAATCCTAACCTAAGTTACAAATACACCTACACTATCAAGAAATTAAATAAACTACAAATATCTATCTAAAAATACAATTAAATTAACTAAACTAAATTACACAAAAAAACAAACACTAAATTACAAAAAATAAAAAAAAGCTTACAAGATTTTTAAGCTAATTACACCTATTCTAAGCCCCCTAATAAAATAATAAAGCCCCCCAAAATAAAAAAATTCCCTGCCCTATTCTAAATTTAAAAAAGTTCAAAGCTCTTTACCTTACCAGCCCTTAAAAGGGCCTTTTGTGGGGCATGCCCCAAAGAATTCAGCTCTTTTGCATTTAAAAACATATACAATACCCCCCCCCATTACAACCCACCACCCACATACCCCTATTCTAAACCCACCCAAACCCCCCTTAAAAAAGCCTAACACTACCCCCCTTAAGATCTCCCTACCTTGTCTTCACCACACCGGGCCGAACTCCGCATCCGATCCGGGCGATGTCTTGCTCCAAGCGGCAAAGAAGAATTCTTCCTCCGGCGACGTCTTCCTCCAAGCGGCAAAGAAGAATTCTTCCTCCGGCGACGTCTTCCTCCAAGCGGCAGCAAAGTCTTCATCCTTCCGGCGGCATCTTCTTTCTTGGCTCCGCCGCCGCGGAGCATCCATCCCGGCCGACGACTGAACGACGAATGAGGTACCTTTAAATGACGTCATCCAAGATGGCGTCCGCCGAATTCCGATTGGCTGATAGGATTCTATCAGCCAATCGGAATTAAGTTAGAAAAATCTGATTGGCTGATTGAATCAGCCAATCAGATTCAAGTTCAATCCGATTGGCTGAACCAATCAGCCAATCGGATTGAACTTGAATCTGATTGGCTGATTCAATCAGCCAATCAGATTTTTGTAACTTAATTCCGATTGGCTGATAGAATCCTATCAGCCAATCGGAATTCGGCGGACGCCATCTTGGATGACGTCATTTAAAGGTACCTCATTCGTCGTTCAGTCGTCGGCCGGGATGGATGCTCCATGGCGGCGGAGCCAAGAAAGAAGATTGAAGATGCCGCCGGAAGGATGAAGACTTTGCTGCCGCTTGGAGGAAGACGTCGCCGGAGGAAGAATTCTTCTTTGCCGCTTGGAGGAAGACGTCGCCGGAGGAAGAATTCTTCTTTGCCGCTTGGAGCAAGACATCGCCCGGATTGGATGAGGAGTTCGGCCCGGTGTGGTGAAGACAAGGTAGGGAGATCTTCAGGGGGGTAGTGTTAGGCTTTTTTAAGGGGGGTTTGGGTGGGTTTAGAATAGGGGTATGTGGGTGGTGGGTTGTAATGGGGGGGTATTGTATATGTTTTTAAATGCAAAAGAGCTGAATTCTTTGGGGCATGCCCCACAAAAGGCCCTTTTAAGGGCTGGTAAGGTAAAGAGCTTTGAACTTTTTTTAATTTAAAATAGGGCAGGGAATTTTTTTATTTTGGGGGGCTTTATTATTTTATTAGGGGGCTTAGAATAGGTGTAATTAGCTTAAAAATCTTGTAATCTTTTTTTTATTTTTTTGTAATTTAGTGTTTGTTTTTTTGTGTAATTTAGTTTAGTTAATTTAATTGTATTTTTAGATAGATATTTGTAGTTTATTTAATTTCTTGATAGTGTAGGTGTATTTGTAACTTAGGTTAGGATTTATTTTACAGGTAATTGGGTAATTATTTTAACTAGGTAGCTATTAAATAGTTAATAACTATTTAATAGCTATTAGACCTAGTTAAAATAATTAACAATTTACCTGTAAAATAAATATTAACCCTAACATAGCTACAATGTAATTATTAATTATATTGTAGCTATCTTAGGGTTTATTTTATAGGTAAGTATTTAGATTTAAATAGGAATATTTTAGTTTATAATATGAATTAGATTAATTTAATATAAATTTAGTTAGGGGTGTTAGGGTTAGATAGAGTTAATATAGTTAATATAAATACTATAGTAACTATATTAACTATATTAACCCTAATATAATTAGGGTTAATATAGTTAATATATATAATGTAATAACTATATTAACTATAATATACTTAGGGTTAATATAGATAATATAGCTGGCGGCGGGGTAGGTAGATTAAATTAGGGGTTAATAATATTAATATAGGTGGCGGCGGTATAGGGGGATTAGATTAGGGGTTAATAATTTTTATATAGGTGGCGGCGGTTTTAGGGGTCAGATTAGGGGATAGATAAAAGTAGATTGCGGCGGTTTTAGGGGCTCACAGTAGGGGGTTAGTTTATGTAGATGGCGGCGGGGTCCGGGAGCGGCGGTTTAGGGGTTAATAACTTTATTAGGGATTTCGGGGGGGGGGGGGATCGAGGTTGACAGGTAGATAGACATTGCGCATGCGTTAGGTGTTAGGTTTATTTTCTAGCTAGTTTAGGGAGTTATGGGGCTCCAATAGTCAGCGTAAGGCTTCTTACGGCTGCTTTTTGTGGTGAGGTGAAAATGGAGTAAGTTTTCTCCATTTTCGCCACGTAAGTCCTTACGCTGCATATTGGATACCAAACTGCGCTGGTTTGGTATACCTGCCTATAGCCCAAAAAACTACGGGCGACGGCAGAAATATACGGGCGTAACTTCTAGGTTACGCCGTATATGTTATACCAAACCAGCGCAAATATTGGCGTCGCCGGCCTTTGCGGGCGACGATTTTTATTGGATCGACCCCATGGTGTTTAAGACATGCACACTCCTGAGACTTCCTCACTATACTCAAATGTGTTTCAATAAAGTATACCAAAAAAAAAGAGCTAAATGTGAAAAAAGATATAAATTGGAAAGTTTTTTTTTTTAATTGTGCACTTTATCCAAATCCGTTTTTTATTTTGGCTTTCATGTCCCATTTTTAAAGGGATATGAAACCGAAAAGTTTTCTTTTGTGATTCTGATAGAGCATTCAATTTAAAAATGTTTCCGATTTACTTCTATTATTAAATTTTATTCGTTCCCATAGGAGTCTTTGTTGAAGAGATCCCTAGGTAGGCATCTGGAGCCTTACGTGGCAGGAAACAGTGCTGCTCTCTAGTGCTCTTGCAAATGTATAAACTTCTTGCAAAACTGCTGCCATAAAGTGCTCCAGAGTTTACGTCCATGCTTTTCAACAAAAGATACCAAGAGAATGAGGAAAATTTGATAATAAACGTAAATTTGAAAGTTGTTTTAAAATTATATTCTCTATCTGAATCACGAGAGAGAAAAAAATCTGGGTTTCATGTTCCCTTTTAATAACTGCAGGTGAGTGGCCAGTAGATACCAACTCATGTTAAAAATTACCCAGAAATAATCTGTGCAGCTGACAGATGCTTACCCTGCGTTTAATCCCAATTGCTCTTACAACCGGAAATCTCATTATAATATGTTGTAATTACTTACGCGCCATTTTACATTGTATGCATATAAACAAGATCTTCTGCATGCTAACATCAGCAATGTCTTAGTGACGGAACAGAACAAATCAGTTGATAAACAGATGGCACAACCAGCAATTCTGATATATAAAAAATCAGTAAATCGCATATATATATATTTTTTTAATGTGTTTTAATTTCCCGCTATGATGCGAACTTCAATCTTCTACTTTAGGTAACATATAAAAAAAGGAATTGTATGAGAATTATAAGAAAAATTTAACTTTAATCATTATTGTCAAAGCATGACTGTTAAGTGTACTATAGAAACACTCGCTTGCATCTGACAATTGGTAACCCCTACACATTTCTGAAATCTCTCTTTGTGATCCTCGATTCCAACCTCTATAACCTCAAAGTCCTCAAATTAAAATAAGTTAATAAAAAAAGGTGTTTTTAATAAAAAAAAAAAACAACTAGATAAATATATAAAAGTCCATTAAATTCTCCTTACCCGATGTCCTACTGAAGAATTTCTTTAGCGTTTTCTTGTTCATCAGCAACAAGCATTTCCTCTTTTGTTCCTCATCAATGTCTTAGATACTTTGTTAGGCTTGTGCATTTAATTTACTTACAATTGTGAATTTGTGACGAAAACACGAATATTCGTTTCACTTTCACAAATATTATCCAAATGAATGTACTAACTAATTTATAGGGACAGTCTAGTCAAAATTAAGCTTTCATGATTCAGACAGGGCATGTATTTTTAAACAACTTTCCAATTTACTTTTATCATCAAATTTTCATTGTTCTCTTGCTATTCTTACTTGAAAGCTAAACCTAGGTAGGCTCAAATGCTAATATCTAAGCCCTTGAAGGTCGCCTCTTATCTGAATGCATTTGACAGGTTTTCCACAACTAGAGGGCGTTAGTTCATGTGTGCCACACAGATAACATTGGGCTCATGCCCGTGAAGTTACTTATGAGAAGGCACTGATTGGTTAAAATGCAAGTCTGTGAAAAGAACTGAAATATGTGGGCAGTCAGCAGATGCTTAGATACAAAGTAATCACAGAGGTATTAAAATAACTGTGTTGGTTATGCAAAATTGGGGAATGGGATATAAAGGGATTATCTATCTTTTTAAACAATACAAATTCTGGAGTAAACTGTCCCTTTGAAGAAAACAATAAAATACTGACAAAAATCTCAGGTCCTGCGTTAAAGAAAATGTTTCCCTGAATATTCAGTATTCATTACGTTTTAAACTAAATGAATGCCGAACAGTGCAGCAGACGCATATTCTGAACAAATATTTTTTAAGAATATTTGTACTGAAATATTAGTCTGAAATGAAATTTTTGCTACCGCACAAGTCCAGAAATCATTTTACATACAATGTATGTGAAAAGCTAACCTTAAAGGGACAGTCTACACCAGAATTTTTATTGTTTTAAAAGATAGATAATCCCTTTATTACCCTTTCCCCAGTTTTGCAGAACCAACACAGTTATATTAATATACTTTTAACCTTTGTGATTATCTTGTATCTAAGCCTCTGCAAACTGCCCCTTTATTTCAGTTCTTTTGACAGACTTGCAGTTTAGCCAATCAGTGCCTGCTCCCAGATAAGTTCACGTGCACGAGCACAGTGTTATCTATATGAAATACGTGAACTAACACCCTCTAGTGGTGAAAGACTGTTAAACTGCATTCTGAAAAGAGGTGGCCTTCAAGGTCTAAGAAATTAGCATATGAACCTCCTAGGTTAAGCTTTCAACTAAGAATACCAAGAGAACAAAGCAAAATTGGTGATAAAAGTAAATTGGAAAATTGTTTAAAATGACATGCTTTATCTGAATCATGAAAGTTTATTTTGGCCTAGACTGTCCCTTTAAAGAGACATTAAATGTAAAAAAAAAAATTGAAGTTAATTTGAAGCATTGCATTTCAATTGAAGTAGCAGTGTTTGAAAGCTTTTAAAAACCAAAGCTTTACTTCTGTTTCCATTCCTTCACCACTGGTTTTTCTTTATTTCTTGTCGGCTTTTTAAACAAAACTACAAGAGCACTCTCACAGCTCCATAGAACGCAGTGACAATGCGCTCTCTTGTGTAATTGTATTAAGGCAGGCGGTAATGGAATTTGATTGGCTCCTCTGAAGTCTCTTTAAAGAAAAAAGCTTCACAGTCTGAAGCGGCCAATTAGTAAGGAGGGAATGGAGCTGTTGGGGGACATAGAAAATAAAGCTTTGATTTTGAAATGTTGCCTATTACAACTGTAGTGCAAAGCTTCAAATGCATTGCAATTTTATTTTCCATTTACTTTCCATTTATAGGGACATGAAACTCAAAAAAATTATTTCATGATTCGGAGAGAACATACAATTTTACACAACTTTCCAATTTACTTCTATTATAGAATTTGCTTCATTATCTTGTTATCCTTTGCTGAAGAAGCAGCATTGCACTACTGGGAGCTAGCTGAATGCACTTGGTGAGCTAATTAGATGAGATATATATGTGCAGTCACCAATCAGCAGCTCCTGGGTCTACCTAGGTATCTATTTCAATAAATTAGATCAAAAAAGTAAATTTGAAGGTTGTTTAAAATCACATGCTCTATCTGAATAATGAAAGAAAACAATGGGCTTCATGTCCCTTTAAATAACTGTATTTCAAACCTGTCCTTAGGCCTCACTAACAGGCCAGATTCTGAGGATATCTGAACTGGAGCACAGGGGAAATAATCAGCTGATTAGTAACCATGGTTATTTTACCTTTTCTCATCCAATATAATCCTGAAAATCTGGCCTGTTGGGGAAGTTTGAGGACCGTTTTGAAAACCAGTGCTTTAAATTTAATTACACAATTCACATACGCATTCTAAACAACGAATAGGAGCCATTAACCTATTGCTACATCTTGTTAGAACATTGAATGCAAGATAATAAAATATTATTGTTTTTTTGCTTTTGTCACAACGTATTGAACAGAGCTTGCCTTTGAGACATATTTATGATCCAATACAAAAGCTACCGGTATCTTAACCATAAGTCCATTTTTCTATTTTCAGTAATTGTTGACGGATAAAAAGAGACAGGTGCGTAATTACATTTAATGGGCTGTGGATGCAGCTATTCTAACTAGCCAGGTGTAGTGGAAAAACACGCAAGCAGCCTGTATAACTTGATTAAGTTGACATGTAAAAGCCCTTGTCTTTCTGTTTCATATATAATAAAGTAAAGCAGATTAATGGAAACATGGAAGTGTAAAACTTGTTAGCACAAAATTAACAGTAAGCCAAGTAACTATAGAAACACATCTAGACAAAAAAAAACATAACTGCACTTACCAGGGCAAAGAAACCAATCAGCCTGCTTTAGTGTAATATGACAAATAAATAAAGTTATCTTTGTATAAACAAAACTAAAGATTCATAAACAACTAACTGAAATACCAAGAAAGACTGCCTGCATACTCATATGAAACTATACCCATATCCCTCCCAACTTAAAGGGATAGTAAAGTCCAAATTCAACTTTCATGATTCAGATAGGGCATGACATTTTTAACAACTTTCTAATTTACTTTTATAATGACATTTGCTTTGTTATTCTTAGTTTAAAGCTAAACCTAAGTAGGCTCATATGCTAATTTCTAAGCCCTTGAAGGCCACCTCTTATCTGAATGCATTTGACAGTTTTTCACAGCTAGAGGACGTTAGTTCATGTGTTTCGTATAGATACCATTGTGCTCATGCACGTGAAGTGATTTGCCTGAAATGCAAGTCTGTCAAAAGATCTGAGATAAGGAGGCAGTCAGCAGAAGCTTAGATACAAGGTAATTACAGAGGTAAAAATAATATTTCTATAACTGTGTTGGTTATGCAAAACTTGGGAATGGTAAATAAAGGGATTATCTACCCTTTTAAACAATAACATTTTTTGGTGTTTACTATCCCTTTAAAGGGCCTTTATAATTGAAAAAACACATGCTCTTATTCAATGCAATTTTAAGATTAAAGGGACAGTCTAGGCCAAAATAAACTTTCATGATTCAGATAGGGCATGTCATTTTAAACAATTTTCCAATTTACTTTTATCACCAATTTTGCTTTGTTCTAATGGTATTCTTAGTTGAAAGCTTAACCTAGGAGGTTCATATGCTCATTTCTTAGACCTTGAAGGCCACCTCTTTACAGAATGCATTTTAACAGTTTTTCACCACTAGAGGGTGCTAGTTCATGTATTTCATATAGATAACACTGTGCTCATGCATGTGAAGTTATCTGGGAGCAGGCACTGATTGCTAAACTGCAAGTCTGTCAAAAGAACTGAAATAAAGGGGCAGTCTGCAGAGGCTTAGATACAAGATAATCACAGAGGTTAAAAGTATAATAATATAACTGTGTTGGTTATGCAAAACTGGGGAATGGGTAATAAAGGGATTATCTATCTTTTAAAACAATAAAAATTCTGGTGTAGACTGTCCCTTTAAACACATAGACCTTGCACCTCTATGCGTTTAACCCCAGCAAAGGGCTTAAACACATAGCAGAAGTACTGCACAGGACTCGCAGAGCACTGCTGGTCTGTCCAGAAACTGCTGCTGATCCAATCAGCAGTGCTATTCTCATGACCCATGATTAAATCAGCAGCAGTTTCCACTCAAGACCAGCAGTGCTCAGAGCTCTATGGGCCCAGAGAATTGCACATTTATTTCAGGCTTCCATGTCAGCCCCATGACTATTGAAACAAATGTCTTAATTATCAGGATATGTGAACCAGATAGAAGTAAAGTAAATCAGCTTTGAGAAAGTTACAAGTTTGCGTGTATTTAGATACAATACAGTATATGTCCATACTGGTAAAATCAATGCAACGTATAATTAATGCATATGGTCTCATATTCATGGGTGTAAATACTGGGGTCTCAGAGGTCTCAATTGAGACTGAGCTCAGACATATTGGGGACCCACCTGGACCTGCAATCAATAGCAGCATTTTAACAGGGGGGCTGGGATCCCCTGCACCATTTCAGGCACCCCATGTGTCTCTCTTTACTGCAAAACAGGCCGCACAGTGTATGGATTTGTCTTTATAGATATAATGGTGTTTCCAAGATGGCTGCCACAGTGTTTTACTTTTTTGCACATGAAGCTTGTGCAAGTGCAGATACTCTTGCTTCTATGTGGCTGCTGGCTCCGCCTCTGTTAATTACACACAGCCAGGAAGGGCGTTATTGTAATGGTGGGGCTCAGGGGGGTCTAATTAGGCCCCTGCTTGTATTGCAGACTTAAAGTAAGCACTGTGCATGATCACCATATAAAAATCTGTATACTTGTGTGTGAAATCTTATATATTTGCATGAAAACAACATAAACATTTCTAATTTTTATTATTTTTTATTAATTTACTAGAAAATATTTTTTATACATGTAAATAATTTGTGAAGTTGCTCAGTTTTATGCTACAGCTATATGTTTATATATTGTTGCTGGGTACTCTGATGTAGAAACAGTGCCATAAAGAAATGTAGATACTTTTTCTCTGTGTGCCTTTTACCATAATTCTCTTTGTCCATTTGCTTACAATGGCGTTCTTCAGCCACTAGATGGTGCAGTTCTGTAGAATAAATAGGAGTAGCTATGTGTTGATGAGACACTTCCACTTGGGTTTTGAAGTTGAACAGCAGTTCCATACAATGGACTAAATCCATAGACCCTTGTGTGAGGGTTAGATCATGTTCAAAATTCACAAAGCATTGCCTCACCTAGCGGGCATTTCCTTACTGATCATCCTTCCATTTACATCTACAGATGTGTGAGGTGCCCAATGCACAATATCTCGCTCATCAAACGAGAACTGCTAGGAAAGTGGAAAAATGATAATTACACTCAGGAAACACACCTGCAAAACAGTTTATGTATATGTTTGTGATATATAAAGTATGTGCACGTGTTTTTGTTTTGGTAAAGTTGTCTCATAGACTCCAGGGTGTTTTACAGGCATAGGTGTGATATCATGGGACACTCATCTTCTGGTACAAGAGTAGCAAGGAAAGAGGATGAGTGTAGTGCACTAATAGAGAAGAAAATGATCTCTGAATCCTGATTGGCAGTCAGAGTGCTGAGGCCATTACTGTATTCAGCTGTTTTTTTGTTTAGTGTTTATTTTCTTTTGCAGACATTTTTCTGTGTTGTTTATTGGTTGCACTGTTGGTTTAATGCCTAGAGCAAAGAATAACATAAGATTCTAGTCTTGTAATAAGAATTAATCATGAAAGATATTTCTCCTTTAAGTAAAGTTATATGCAAAACTATGTGTGATTGACAGTTAACATTATCTGTAATACACTTCTAAACCCTTCAGTACAGAATTTTTCAATAAGATATGAAAAGACTCCTTATAGTCTCATAGCAAGTATTGCCAAGAAAGGGTGACTATGGTGAGAACTAAAGACAATATTTTATATTCCATGGTGCAATGATTTAACCCTTTATGTGACAGCAACATACATCATGGTATGATTGTGCCCACCTCGGGTACCAATAACTGTACACATAGAACAATAATGTATCCCCTTTGTGAAGCACAGTGAAAAGTGACTTTAATTGTACATGGTCAATTTGGTAATCACTCTTTTACTCTCTTCAAATGCTAACGGTTGTTCTCCTCACTGGCTTCTGTTCTGTGTTTCTTCAAAAATAGTGGGACATCTCACAAACCAATATCCAACAGATCACATGGAATGGACTCAGAGGTAAAAGGTAACACACTCTACTCGTTTCAACGGTCACAGCCATCTTTATCAAGAGCAATCGTACTTTTAAAGTGCTAAGTGATTTTACCCCAACTGTCAATAGCACAAATAGGCCAGTATTTTTACCCCCTTGCTGCCAGTTAGACACATATTTTTGTTTTTGTGTGACAACCCTGTATAAAGCAATTAAAGTTCCATAATTCCAGCTGCATATTTTGAGGTGCAGGGAGAGGAACAGACAGGTAGAGCACATCAGCAACCATTTACCAGTAATAACTTAAATATATTGTAAGGCAATTTTCATATACATACATTGACCATTATAATGCATTTATAGCAACAACAGTATGTGTGTGTGTGTGTGTGTATATATATATATATATATATATGTGTGTGTGTATATATATATATATATGTGTGTGTGTGTGTGTGTGTGTGTGTGTGTGTGTGTGTGTGTATATATATATATATATATATATATATATAGACACACACACACACACACACCATTTAAAATTATGGAGAGGCGAAAAGTGAGTTTAAAATCCTCCACTAAGCACAAAATATAGAAAAAATAACTAATTTTGTAGTTCATTAACAAATCTAGACAAGCAAGAAGGCTTTTTTTTCCCAGAGAAAACCTCTGAATTACATTGTTTCAAATGCCCCAAAGGATTCTGGGTAAGATATGCAAATTAGGTTCACAATGACTTACTTTTTTACTTCGTCTGCTTTTATGCAGATTCTTTTTACGCCATAGCATCGCTGTTCACACAGCTTATAAGCTTAGCTAGGGTTAGTACAGTGATTCAGAACCACTGAATCACTGTACTAACAGTCTATCTATCCTCTTTATTAGGTACACCTTGCTAGTACCGGGTTGCCCCCCCCCCCTTTTGCCTTCAAAACTGCCTTAATTCTTTGTGGCAAAGATTCAACAAGGTGTTGGAATCATTCCGAAGACATTTTGGTCCATGCTGTTATGATAGCATCATGCAGTTGCTGCAGATTTGTCGGCTACACATCTATGATGCAAATCTCCCGTTCCACCACATCCCAACTTACTTTATTGGATTGAGATCTGGTGACTGTGGAGGCCATTGGAGTACAGTGAACTCATTGTCATGTTCAAGAAACCAGTTTGAGATGATTTGAGCTGTGTGACTTGGTGCCTTATCCTACTGGAAGTAGCCATCAGAAGATGGGTACACTGTAGTCATAAAGGGATGGAGATGGTCAGCAAAAATACTCAAGTAGGCCATGGCGTTTAAATGATGCTCAATTGGTACTAAGGGCCCCAAAGTGTGCCAAGAAAATATCCCCCACACCATTACACCACCACCACCAGCCAGAACCGTTGATACAAGGCAAGATGGATCAATGATTTCATGTTTACGCCAATTTCTGACCCTACCATCTGAATGTCGCAGCTGAAATCAAGACTCATCAGACCAGGCAGCGTTTTTCCAATCTTCTATTGTCCAATTTTGGTGAGCCTTTGCGAATTGTAGCCTCAGTTTTCTGTTGTTAGCTGACAGGAGTGGCACACGATGCAGTCTTCTGCTGCTGTAGCCCATGTGCTTCAAGGTTCGATGTGTTGTGCATTTAGAGATGGTATTCTGCTTACCTTGGTTGTAACGAGTGGTTATTTGAGTTACTGTTGCCTGTCTATCATCTTAAACCAGTCTGCCCATTCTCCTCTGATCTGACATCAACAAGGCATTTTCGTCCACACAACTGAGTGAGGGCAGGGAGAACAAAGACAAATACAAATTCAAGAGGAAAGCGCTCCCAGAGAACTATCTGTTACAAAAACTCTATTTAAAATATAATTACAAAACAATGTGTTCACTTCAGATATACAGAAAATCTATTAGAGCGCACATTAGTTAAAATACTAATCAAAATATTCACTATAAGATACCATTGCCTCTGTCAAAAATCGTATAAGTAGTACGTAAAATTAAGAGATTGAGTAAAAAAAATACTAATATATGGGTGCCCTGTATACAATCATTCAACTTGATTCAATATGTTATATAACAAACATACGGCTAGATTACGAGTTTTGCGGTAACAGGGGTGCGGTACTAACTTGCAAGTTATTCTCACCGCTCACTTCCCTGCAGCGCTGGTATTACAAGTTTTTACAAACCCGGCGTTAAAAGACAAAAAGTGAGCGTAGAGCAAAATTTTGCTCGAGACTTCACTTCAATACTGGTGAGCTGGTGTAACGTGCTGAGAAAAAGTCTAACACCTGCAAAAAAAGCAGCGTATAACTTAGTAACACAGCCCTATTGATTCCCATGGGGAAATAAAATTTATGTTTACACCTAACACCCTAACATGAACCCCAAGTCTATACCCCCTAATCTTACACTTATTAACCCCTAATCTGCCGCCCCCGACATCGCCGACACCTACATTATATTTATTAACCCCTAATCTGCCGCCCCCAACATCGCAGACACCTACATTATATTTATTAACCCCTAAACTGCCGCCCCCGACATCGCCGACACCTGCATTATACTTATGAACCCCTAATCTGCTGCCCCCAACATCGCCGAAACCTACATTATTTTTATTAACCCCTAATCTACCACGCCCAGTCGCCGCCACTATTCTAAATTTATTAACCCCTAAACCTAAGTCTAACCCTAACCCCCCCTAACTTAAATATAATTTAAATAAATCTAAATAAAATTACTATCATTAACTAAATAATTCCTATTTAAAACTAAATACTTACCTATAAAATAAACCCTAAGATAGCTACAATATAACTAATAATTACATTGTATCTAGCTTAGGGTTTATATTTATTTTACAGGCAAGTTTGTATTTATTTTAACTAGTTAGTAAATAGTATTAACTATTTACTATCTACCTAGCTAAAATAAAGACAAATTTACCTGTAAAATAAAACCTAACCTAAGTTACACTAACACCTAACACTACCCTACAATTAAATAAATTAACTAAATTAAAAACAATTAAATTAATTAAATTAAATTAGCTAAATCACAAAAAACAAACAAACACTAAATTACAGAAAATAAAAATCAAATTACAAGATATTTAAAGTAATTACACATAATCTAAGAGCCCTATCAAAATAAAAAGAGCCCCCCCCAAATAAAAAACCCCATAGCCTACAATAAACTACCAATTGTCCTTAAAAGGGCCCCCCAACAGTAAAACCCACCACTCACACAACCAACCCCCCAAATAAAATACTATCTAAAAAAACCTAAGCTCCCCATTGCCCTGAAAATGGCATTTGGATGGGCATTACCCTTAAAAGGGCAGTTAGCTCTTTTGCGGCCCAAACCCTAATCTAAAAAATAAAACCCACCCAATACACCCTTAAAAAAAACTAACACTAACCCCCTGAAGATCGACTTACTGTTCTGAAGACCGGACATCCATCCTCAAGGAAGCGGCACTAACCCCCTGAAGATCGACTTACTGTTCTGAAGACCGGACATCCATCCTCAAGGAAGCGGCAGAAGTCTTCATCTAACCGGGCCAAACTCCTCAACGAAGCCGGGAGAAGTCTTCATCCAAGCCGGGCGAAGTTGTCCTCCAGACAGGCAGAAGTCTTCCTCCAGACGGCATCTTCTATCTTCATCCATCCGACGCAGAGCGGCTCTATATTCAAGACATCTGATGCGGAGCATCCTCTTCATCCGGAGTCTTCTTACTGAATGACGGTTCCTTTAAGTGACGTCATCCAAGATGGCATCCCTTAGATTCCGATTGGCTGATAGAATTCTTGGTAGAATTAAGGTAGAAAAAATCCTATTGGCTGATGCAATCAGCCAATAGGATTGAAGTTCAATCCTATTGGTTGATCCAATCAGCCAATAGGATTGAGCTTGCATTCTATTGGCTGATTGGAACAGCCAATAGAATGCCAGGTCAATCCTATTGGCTGATTGCATCAGCCAATCGGAATCTAAGGGATGCTATCTTGAATAACGTCACTTAAAGGAACCGTCATTCAGTAAGAAGACTCCGGATGAAGAGGATGCTCCGCGTCAGATGTCTTGAAAATGGAACCGCTCCGCGTCGGATGGATGAAGATAGAAGATGCCGTCTGGATGAAGACTTCTGCTTGTCTGGAGGACCACTTCGCCCGGCTTGGATGAAGACTTCTCCCGACTTCGTTGAGGACTTCGCCCATCCAAATGCCCTTTTCAGGGCAATGGGGAGCTTAGGTTTTTTAGATAGTATTTTATTTGGGGGGTTGGTTGTGTGGGTGGTGGGTGGGTTTTACTGTTGGGGGGGGGGGTTGTTTGTATATTTTTTTTACAGGTAAAAGAGCTGATTACTTTGGGGCAATGGCCCCCAAAAGGCCCTATTGGTAGTTTAGTTTAGTTTAGGCTAGGGTTTTTTATTTTTATTTTGGGGGGGGGGGGCTTTTTTATTTTGATAGGGCTCTTAGATTAGGTGTAATTAGTTTAAATATCTTGTAATTTGTTTTTATTTTCTGTAATTTAGTGGGGGTTTTTGTGATTTAGCTAATTTAATTTATTTCATTGTTTTTAATTTAGTTAATTTATTTAATTGTAGTGTAAGTGTTAGTGTAACTTAGGTTAGGTTTTATTTTACAGGTAAATTTGTATTTATTTTAGCTAGGTAGTTAATAACTATTTACTAACTATTCTACCTAGTTAAAATAAATACAAACTTCCCTGTGAAATAAAAATAAACCCTAAGCTAGATACAATGTAACTATTAGTTATATTAGAGCTAGCTTAGGGTTTATTTTATAGGTAAGTATTTAGTTTTAAATAGGAATTATTTAGTTAATGATAGTAATTTTATTTAGATTAATTTAAATTATATTTAAGTTAGGGGGTGTTAGGGTTAGGGCTAGACTTAGGTTTAGGGGTTAATAAATTTAGAATAGTGGCAGCGACGTTGGGGGCTGTAGATTAGGGGTTAATAAGTGTAGGTAGGTGGCGACGATGTTGGGGACGGCAGATTAGGGGTTAATAAGTATAATGTAGGTGGCAGCGATGTCCGGAGCGGCAGATTAGGGGTTAATAAATGTAGGTAGGTTGCGGCGATGTTAGGGGCGGCAGATTAGGGGTTAATAATATTTAACTAGTGTTTGCGATGCGGGAGTGCGGCGGTTTAGGGGTTGATATGTTTATTCTAGTGGCGGCGATGTCGGGAGCGGAAGATTAGGGGTTAAAAATGTTATTGTTTCCGATGCGGGAGGGCTTCAGTTTAGAGGTTAATAGGTAGTTTATGGGTGTTTGTGTACTTTTTAGCACTTTAGTTATGAGTTTTATGCTACCGCGTTGTAACATAAAACTCATAACTACTGACTTTCAAATGCGTTAGGAATCTTGACGGGATAGGGTGTACCGCTCACATTTTGGCCTCCCAGGACAGACTCGTAATACCACCGCTATGAAAGTCCCATAGAAAAAAGACTTTACGAAGTTTACATAAGTCGTTTTGCAGTAAGGCCAAAAAAGTGTGCGGTGCCCCTAAATCTGCAAGACTCGTAATACCAGTGGTAGTAAAAAAGCAGCGTTAGCACCTGTTAACGCTGTTTTTTAGCTTACTGCAAAACTCGTAATCTAGCCGATAGTGTCCAAGGGATGAACTCACGCACCTCTGATTCAGTCCGTTCCTTCTTACCGCTAGTGATCTCTAGCCCAGCTGAGCAGTAGTGTCAGGGTGCCAGGAATCAGACTGAGACGAGAAGTGCAAAAATAATCACACCTTTATTAATAGCAAAAAATAATAAAAAGTCCACAAGTCAAATAACAAGCCAGAAGTCAAAACCAGAGCTGATAGTCAGATGAGCCGAGTCAGGAGCCAAAGCGAATAGTCAGGCGAGCCGGAATCAGGAACAAGCCAAGGATCAGGAACCAGGAAGGATGTCAGGCAGCCAGGTAATACACAGGAACTCTCACAAACAGGTCTGAGACAACGCAAAGGCAAAGCATACTGAACAGAGGCCCTTTAAATAATAAGTGATGACATCACAATTCTGAGACTGCATCCTGTCTCACACGGATGATGCACGCCAGTCTGGCCATAAAAGGAAGTGCAGGAAATGAGCAGCATCCCCCACAATGCACCATAGTCGGGAAGAGAGGTGAGTAAAATGGCTGCCAGCAGCACATGGCGTCGGTTTCTTTTACAGCATACACCTCATGTCCGTTCTGCTCACTAAACTTTGTTTGTCAGGGAGAACAAAGGGTAAGGGCCTCATGATTGAAAGCTCTCTGCTCAGGTGAGATGATCTAAAATGATTTCCAGCTAGTGAAGTTTTTAAAAGGCAGATTTTGCTATACTTCTCTAAGGGGCGTTTAAACTTTGTGCTTTCTATTTTGAATTTTATTTTGTATACGGCAGTGTATTTAGGATTGTGATTTTACAAATTCGGATTATGCTCTCACAGATTCTGTGTAACTTTAGCAAATTAGGATCATACTTTGTATTTATGTGTATCTTTCACAAATTACATTGCACTTTGCATTTCTTCCATGTAAAATAAAACTGAAAAACTATCAGCTTCAGTTTTCCCAGAGAGCGTCATTACTTTCCTTGGGCCAAATAATCAAACATTCCTGGAGAGAAATGATCATGCAGACTTCACAGGGGCTGAACTCACTGAATTTTATAAGTTAAAGGATAGAACCTGGAATTCGCAGAGAGATGAGAGATGCCTTTCAAAAGACACGTTTGCATTCATGTGCCTAAAACAAGCCGGAAATTATGCTTCTTATAATTGCAGCATTTCTTCTGCATATTAGGAGTTGGCAGGACATGCAAATGAGCATTGAGCACATAATGGTGCTTGCTCAGTTTTAAACTCCAAAGCAAATATGACCACCTACCTGTTTAGTCCTCATTAGGACTTATTTATGTAAATTCTTTGACTCAAGCCATGAATTTAGTCATAAAACTATGAGTCAGAAAATTCATTGAAGAACATTAATTTAATTTGGAACAATTCATAGTATGTGCTAATAATTAAGCACTCTGTTGTACACTAAACAAATGGTTCAAGAGCATTTCTAAATGCCATTTTGTTAGCAAAATGTCCATTGCTTTATAGTCAAGGGACATTACCTCTTGATAAACCTCTTTAGTATTATTCAAGTTTAAAGACCTCTTGAAGGTCAGTAAACACTTTTATTATAACATTTTCCTTCTGTATTCTAGTATATTAACATATCAGCAGAGTCTGAACTATATTAGAACAGATTAACACCATGTTTGCTGCAATTGTTTTTGAAAGGTTAAACTCCATTAACCACTTTCCTTACTTGGAGGAGCCAATCTGACAAGGCTTACCACTGGCATTGTGTTAACAAAATCTCCTCCTGGCATCAGCAGAAATGATAAGATCACAAATTAGGGGTAGATATGTGGCAAGGTTAAGCTTGAAAAACCTGCCATGTGCTCTTTCATTTTTCAGGACTGTAAATTCCACAATTTTAAACTTAAATTACAGCAAAAGGTGACAAAATAAATAATGAAAGTATATTTCAAATTTGGTTGTTTTACTGTGTATATGTAAACATTTTGCATTACAATATCATAGTGCTTACTGTCCCTTTATGGTTTTCATGTTTTTTTTCTCATCTCTTTATTTATTGCAGTTGATAACACAATTACAGCGAATTATAATAATGTCAACAATGCAATAGCATCAAAGTAATAAGTTACATAACTTGAATTTGACAGTCTGACTTTATAGGAAAAAGTTCAATAAGTATCTCTACAGTTCTTTAAAGGGACAGTCAACACCCAGGAAAACTTTATCCCATACTTTAGAACCACAAAAAAAGATGCGCCTGCACCGCATCCCATCTTCAATACCACTAACGTTATAAGTCTAATCATCAAAAGCCCATACAGTTTTCAGCTTTAGATATGGCCGCCAAACTCCTCCCCCTCCTCCTCTGCCCCCTTCTTTTTTTAAATTCAATCCTCATTCACAGGGACGCTGTTCTATTTCTAATGCACATGCGCATTATAATTTGAGTCCGCTCGCTATTAGAAATAGAAAGTGTCTCTGTGAACGCGGGTAAAGAATCTAGCCTAGGATTTGATTCTGATTGGTTGTAGACTTTAAAAAGAAGCCTCCTTTGTAACGGTGGGGGGAGTTTGGCGGCCATATCTACCGCTGAAAACTATATGTTCATTCGAAGATTAGACACATAACGTTAGTAGTATTGAAGATGGGATGCGGTGCAGGCTCAATTTTTTTTGTGGATGTAAGGTATGGGATAAAGTTTTCCTGGGTGTTGACTCCATTTAATTGAGTGAAAATATAACTGACATTAAACATAATAAATACAAATTAAAAAAAAAATGTATTTACAGACATGCAGTATATACACATATAAACACATAAATATATATGTACACACATATAGACATAAATATATAAGTGCATTAGAGCCTTTTGCCATTTAGTAGATGATAAAACCGTTATTAAATATGAATATTGGATAAATATGTTTTTAAATGTTAACTATGTTCTGCACATACACATTTATTTCTAAATAGATATTCCTATATATATCTGTATATATCTATATCTAATCATATACAGTATATTATATATATATATATATATATATATATATATATATAGATAGATAGATAGATAGATATTGTACAAAAAAAACCCCATCAGATATGTAGAAATATTTATGAATATAAATATATATTCATATTTTCATGTCGGGTTAGCGTAAATGTGAATATGTGATCGTGTTTGCGCAAGAGTGGAGTGTTAGGTTTTTTTCCAACTTTTATTTCTCAGTTGACTTCCATGGGAGAATACGTGAACGTGCATGCGATGTTCTAACTTTGGATTTTGCGCTCGTCGGGTTACCGCCAGAGCGAAAACAGTTTACTGTCAAATCATAATACGAGGGCAACCCAATGAGTGCAAAAATCTTACTTCTAGCACAATTAACGCTCAAGCGGGATCATTAATTTGCGCTCCACTCGTAATCTGGACCTTAGTATGTAATCTGAAGAAACTGAGTTTGCACTTGTAAGTGCTATGGTAGAGTACGCAGGTAAGTTTCCCATTATTTCATTAAAATGTGTTCTATGTCATATGTCTCCATCTCCAATAGTGTTAAATAAATGATAAATTGATACAGGAGCAAAGCCTAAAGTGTCTGTAGTGTGAGTAGTGCCTTAAAGACCAGTTTCCTGGCTAACTAATGGTTATGTTGACGCTGAAATAATGGCTTTAAACTTGCCAAACAAATTTCCAATTTACGTCTATTTTTAAAGTTTCTTCATTTTATTGTTATCCTTTGTTAAAAAGCAAGGATGTAAGCTCTGGAGTGTGCACGTGCCTACAGCACTATATTGCAGCTCTATTTCCTGTCATGTAGTGTTTCAGACATGTGCACGCTTACTACCTAGGTATCTCTTCAACAATGAATAACATGAGAATGAAGCAAATTTTGACAATAGAAGTAAATAGGAGACTTCTAAAATTGCATTCTCTATCTGAATAACGAAAGAAAAATGTTGGGTTTCCTGTCCCTTTAATTTAGATCTTACACCTTTAGATTGTAATATAAAAATGTGGAATTCAATATAATTCCATTTAATCCTCTGCTTTTTCTTATAATTTAACTTAACATGAATTTAACATGAATGCTACAGTTGTGAAATGGAATTGTGCACTGCAAACTTCAGAAGCCTAAACCTGCTACAAATCTATCCTTAATTGGACTTAGCAGAGCCAATGAGATACTGCAAATCAATGTTATTTCCTAGTAATTGGCAGTCTAGCTATTTCTACTTCAGTAACCAGTCTGAATTGGCTCCTGTAAATAAGGCGTGTGGTGTTTGGCCATTGAAAAACAAGTGCAGCAGCAAACAAGGTGTTAGGCTATATAGATAATAAGGCCCATTGTGAAAACCTTCTGAACAGAATGTTTTCCTATCATTTCAAATGGAATATTGTATTTTTCTTTAATGCCCCCAGAGAGGATGGAGAACAATCTGTGTAATTAAAACCCCCAACCCTTTCTACATTCTGCACAGTGATTGCCTGATATGTCCAGGAGATCATTTAACTTGTCCCTGACTGGATCCAGCAAACAGATAAATAATACTCAAGAGTAGGGTTGCAACCCGTCCCTTAAAATACAGAACACTTATAAGTTACACATGCTGCTGGGTGTGCAGGGAGGAATATGAATAATGCTGTCCAGAAACACAATACATGATCCTCCCTGCACACCTTGCAGCATATGTAACTTATAAGTGTCCAGGAAAACATGGCTGAGGTGGCAACCCTACTCAAGAGGGTTTTAAATGGTGTGTCCCTTTAATACAAAACATTGCTTTAGATCAGTAGTTCATTTTGCAAATGTGTTAGTGCATTTTATAATTACACTCGGAACAGCCAATAGAATGCGAGCTCAATCTGATTGGCTGATTGGATCAGCCAATCGGATTGAACTTGATTCTGATTGGCTGATTCCATCAGCCAATCAGAATTGTCCTACCTTAATTCCGATTGGCTGATAGAATCCTATCAGCCAATCGGAATTCGAGGGACGCCATCTTGGATGACGTCCCTTAAAGGAACCTTCATTCGGCGAGTAGGTGTCGGTTGAAGAGGTTGGATCCGCGTCGGTTGGAAAGAAAATTGCTCCGCTCCGCTCCAGAAGAAAGAAGATTGAAGATGCGGCTTGATAGAAGACTTCATCCCGATGATGGACTTCCGACTTCAGCCCGATGATGGATTTCTTCAGCCGCTGCTTGGATCCAGACTTCAGCCCGAGGATGGACGTCACTCTTTAGCCCCCGCTTGGGCTTAGATCAAGACTCTGGACCGATCGGTGAACCTGGCATGGTGAAGACAAGGTAGGAAGATCTTCAGGGGCTTAGTGTTAGGTTTATTTAAGGGGGGTTTGGGTTAGATTAGGGGTATGTGGGTGGTGGGTTGTAATGTTGGGGGGGCGGTATTGTATGTTTTTTTTTACAGGCAAAAGAGCTGAATTCTTTGGGGCATGCCCCGCAAAGGGCCCTGTTCAGGGCTGGTAAGGTAAAAGAGCTTTGAACTTTTTTGGTAGGGCATTTTTTTTATTTTGGGGGGCTTTATTATTTTATTAGGGGGCTTAGAGTAGGTGTAATTAGTTTAAAATTGTTGTAATATTTTTCTAATGTTTGTAAATATTTTTTTATTTTTTGTAACTTAGCTCTTTTTTATTTTTTGTACTTTAGTTAGTTTATTTCATTGTATTTATTTGTAGATATTGTATTTAATTAATTTATTGATAGTGTAGTGTTAGGTTTAATTGTAGATAATTGTAGGTATTTTATTTAATTAATTTATTGATAGTGTAGTGTTAGGTTTAATTGTAACTTAGGTTAGGATTTATTTTACAGGTGATTTTGTAATTATTTTAACTATTTTAGCTATTAAATAGTTCTTAACTATTTAATAGCTATTGTACCTGGTTAAAATAAATACAAAGTTACCTGTAAAATAAATATTAATCCTTTAATAGCTACAATATAATTATTATTTATATTGTAGCTATATTAGGGTTTATTTTACAGGTAAGTATTTAGCTTTAAATAGGAATAATTTATATAATAAGAGTTTTATTTCGTTAGATTTAAATTATATTTAACTTAGGGGGGTGTTAGTGTTAGGGTTAGACTTAGCTTTAGGGGTTAAAACATTTATTAGAGTAGCGGTGAGCTCCGATCGGCAGATTAGGGGTTAATACTTGAAGTTAGGTGTCGGCGATGTTAGGGAGGGCAGATTAGGGGTTAATACTATTTCTTATAGGGTTATTGAAGCGGGAGTGAGGCGGATTAGGGGTTAATAACTTTATTATAGTAGCGCTCAGGTCCGGTCGGCAGATTAGGGGTTAATAATTGTAGGTAGGTGGCGGCGACGTTGGGGGCGGCAGATTAGGGGTTAATAAATATAATATAGGGGTCGGTGGTGTTAGGGGCAGCAGATTAGGGGTACATAGGGATAATGTAGGTGGCAGCGGTGTACGGAGCGGCAGATTAGGGGTTAATAATAAAATGCAGGGGTTAGCGATAGCGGGGGCGGCAGATTAGGGGTTAATAAGTGTAAGACTAGGGGTGTTTAGACTCGGGGTACATGTTAGAGTGTTAGGTGCAGACGTAGGAAGTGTTTCCCCATAGGAAACAATGGGGCTGCGTTAGGAGCTGAACGCGGCTTTTTTGCAGGTGTTAGTTTTTTTTTCAGCTCAAGCAGCCCCATTGTTTCCTATGGGGGAATCGTGCACGAGCACGTTTTTGAGGCTGGCCGCGTCCGTAAGCACCGCTGGTATCTAGAGTTGCAGTGGCGTTAAATTATGCTCTACGCTTCCTTTTTGGAGCCTAACGCACTGAAAACCCAGCCATTCTGTAAACTCTAAATACCAGCGGTATTTAAAAGGTGCGGGGGGGGGAAAAGCATGCGTAGCTAACGCACCCCTTTGGCCGCAAAACTTTAAATCTAGGCATATGTGTTTAACCTCCTGCAAAGTGGCTAAAGATGTTGTTAAAGTCAGCTGTAAAGCAGCAATGCATTAGTGGGAGCTAGCTGAGCACCTCTGGTGAACCAATGACAAGAGGCATCAATGTGTAGCCACCAATCACAAGCTAGCTCTAGTAGTGCAATCCTGCTTCTGAGTCTACCTAGGTATGCTAAACAAAGGATACTAAGAGGAAAAAAGTAAATTTGATATTAGAAATAAGTTGAAGTCTTCTAAAATTGCCTGCTCTATCTGAGCCATGAAAGTTTTTATTTTTTGACTTTCATGTTCTTTAAAATATACTCATCTCAATACATGACAGGTTTTTCCCTATCCCTTTAAACAACAGGTGTCACTAATATACTTTGAAGGGACATGAAACCCAAATTTTTTCTTTCATGATTTAGAAAGAGCATGCAATTTTTAACAATATTCTAATTTACTTCAATTATCTAATTTGCTTCATTCTTTACTGAAAAGCATATCTAGATAGGCTCAGTAGCTGCTGATTGGTGGCTGCACATAGATGCCTCGTGTGATAGGCTCACCCATGAGCATTGCTATTTCTTCAACAAAGGATATCTAAAAAATGAAGCAAATTAGATAATAGAAGTAAATTGGAATGTTGTTTAAAATTGTATTCTCTACCTCAATTATGAAAGAAACATTTTGGGTTCAGTGTCCCTTTAATGCATCCAGCTGGAGCCATTGAGCTGAAAATAGCATTAGGACGTTGTTTTAGCAGCGTTTTAATGCAAACAGCCAACTCAGTGCCCCATAAAGTAATATTGTAGATGTTGTATTGCCAACTGGACAGAAAACCAGTCATTAAATTCCCATAAACTGTTCCCCGCCGTGAGCTCCTTAGTGCTCACATCATGGTTCTTACTAAATGGTTATATTTATTATTTTAGAAATGAGCAGCAGGAATGTATAAGAATAAAATCATATGGAAGTTACAAAACAAACTAGGTTGCTAATGTTATATTAGCACTGTGGAATCCACAAATGGTAGTTATTAATTTACTATTTATTATACTAAATTTTAAGCAAAATTTATATAAATTCAACTAATTTATTTTTTACTTAAAGGGACACTGAACCCAATTTTTTCTTCTTCCGTTATTCAGATAAAGCATGCAATTTTAAGCAACTTTCCAATTTACTCCTATTATCAATTTTTCTTTATTCTCTTGCTATCTTTATTTGAAAAAGAAGGCATCTAAGCTATTTTTGGTTTAGAACCCTGGACAACACTTGTTTATTGGTACATGAATTTATCCACCAATCAGCAAGTACAACCCAGGTTGTTCACCAAAAATGGGCCGGCATCTAAACTTACATCCTTGAATTTCAAATACAGATTCCAAGAGAATGAAGAAAATTTGATAATAGGAGTAAATTAGAAAGTTGCTTAAAATTGCATGATCTATCTGAATCACAAAAGAAAAAATTTGAGTTCAGTGTCCATTTATTCAGATAGAGCATGCAATTTTAAGCAACTTTCTTATTTACTCCTATTATCAAATTTTCTTCATTCTCTTGCTATCTTTATTTGAAATGCAAGAATGTAAGTTTAGATGCCGGCCAATTTTTGGTGAACAACCTGTGTTGTTCTTGCTGATTGGTGGATAAATTCATCCACCAATAAAAAAGTGCTTTATTTAAAAAGCAGGCATGTAAAGCTTAAAGTGATGGTAAATTTATCCAATCCAAATATTGACAAATGAATTTACATACTATGCAAGCTTCAGTCGCTATATATATTTTTAAATATAATTGGTCATTATATATAAATCCACTTACTTTTTAATATGCACCATCATTGACTTGCTCCGCCCCCATTCAACTTCCTTATTCTATATATTCGCAAGCACTGTCGGCATCATTGTCTTCAATAATGAGAATGCACATGCGTTAAACTAATGCTAATGTTCAGTATGACGTTATGAATGCTTGCGCAGAAGATCGTTTTGTTTTTTTCATTGGCTAAAGGAAAGCACACAATAAAAAAATCTATAAGTGTCTGGATTGCTGAAGCGATCATTATAACAGTAGCGGTTAGAAAAGAAAATACCAAAGTTAGAATGCAAAAATAAGTTTTTCATGAATTAAACTTTTTATTTGACATCTGATTTTATTGAGCACTCTGTCTGAGTTTACCATCACTTTAAGAGCCGGCCCACTTTTGGCTAAATGTAGCCACCAATAAGCAAGCGCTATCCAGGGTGCTGGACCTAAAATGGGCTGGCTCCTAAGCTTTTAATTCCTGCTTTTTAAATAAAGATAGCAAAAGAAAGAAGAAACATTTATAGTAGGAGTAAATTAGAAAGTTGCTTAAAACTGCATGCTCTATCTGAATAACGAAAGAAAATATTTGGTTTTAGTATCCCTTTAAATGTGGTTTACATATATTTTCTCTCACTAACTGATATATCCAAATATTTCAATAAGACATTTTTTAAAAAAGCAACAATATTTTAATATAAACATTGTGCAGAGGATGGAGTACAGTGTATTATTTAAACAGTGTGTAGATCTATCTATCCTTCTATCTAATCTATCTATCTAATCTATGCATCTACTGGTAAATAAGGTCGTGATATGCACTCAATCAGATGCCCTGCTGCAACTTTCAGTCATGTGGTCACATCATACATCAGATCAGACCCTGACTAGGGTTTCCAGATGTCCAGTATACAACCTTTACAGTCCAGTATATAATAAAGATATCTAGTAACATTTATATAAAAATAGTAGACATTTAAAGGGACAGTCTACTTGAAGAATTTTTTTTATTAGATAGTGTTATTATGATTGTAACTGTATTTTTAAATGTAATTTTCATGTGTTTTTTGTGCAACTTTTTAGTCGAGCATAACAGTTAACCAGAGCTCTGAATTTGCGCTATCCCAATGCACGTTAAATTAAATTTCACTCAAGGGAACACGTTTACTTTAAACCAGTAATATGCGTGCTACTTCCAGCACTGCTGTTATTGTGCCACTCATAATCTAGCTCTTAAAGGGACAGTCTACTCCAGAATTTTTTGTTTAAAAAGATAGATAATCCCTTTTTTACCCCTTCCCCAGTTTAGCATAACCAACATGCTTATATTAATATACTTTCTTTCTTAAGACACGGTGAGTCCATGGAATCAGCAACTACTGTTGGGAATATCACTCCTGGCCAGCAGGAGGAGGCAAAGAGCACCACAGCAAAGCTGTTAAAGGGACACCGAACCCAAATTTTTTCTTTCATGATTCCTATTATCAATTTTCTTTATTCTCTTGCTATCTTTATTTGAAAAAGAATGCATCTAAGGTTTTTTTTGGTTCAGAACTTTGGACAGCACTTTTTTATTGGTGGATGAATTTATCCACCAATCAACAAGAACAACACAGGTTGTTCACCAAAAATTGGCCGGCATCTAAACTTACATTCTTGCATTTCAAATAAAGATACCAAGAGAATGAAGAAAATTTGATAATAGTAGTAAATTAGAAAGTTGCTTAAAATTGCATGCTCTATCTGAATCACGAAAGAAAAAATTGGGTTCAGTGTCCCTTTAAGTATCACTTCCCTTCTCACAACCCCCAGTCATTCTCTTTGCCTTCAGTGCAAGGAGGAGGTGAAGTTTAATTTGTAGCGCTTCCATTTGGCCTCGCCACGGCTCCCAGAATTTTTTCAAAGGTCCTGGGAGATCTATTGGCAGTAGTTCGGTCTGGAGGAATCGCAGTGGCACCTTATCTGGATGATATTCTGGTTCAGGCGCCAAATTTGCAACTAGCAGAATCTCATACAGAGATCTTGTTGGCGTTTCTTCGTTCCCACGGTTGGAAGGTCAATTTGGAGAAAATTTCTCTTGTTCCGGCTACAAGAGTGATCTTTTTAGGAACCATTATAGATTCTCTATCAATGAAGATATTTCTGACAGAGGTCAGAAGAGCCAATATTCTTTCCGCTTGCCTGTCCCTACAGTCGGTGATACGACCATCAGTGGCCCAATGCATAGAGGTAATCGGGATAATGGTGGCTTCCATGGACATAGTTCCTTTTGCTCAGTTCCATTTGAGACCTCTACAGCTATGCATGCTCTCTCAATGGAACGGGGATTATGCCGATCTATCTCAGAGGATAGTTCTGGATCTATCAGCAAGGGACTCCCTACCATGTTGGCTGTCTCAAGAACATCTGTCCCAGGGGACGTGCTTTCAGAAACCCTCTTGGGTAATTGTGACCACGGATGCCAGCCTGTTGGGTTGGGGGTTGGGGAGCGGTCTGGGACTTGTTGGAGGTGCAGGGACTTTGGTCTCAGGAGGAATCTGCCCTCCCCATAAACATTCTGGAGTTGAGAGTGATCTTCAATGCACTGATGGCTTGACCTCAATTTGCTCTAGCCCTGTTTATCAGGTTCCAGTCGGACAACATAACCTCAGTGGCTTACATCAACCACCAGGGGGAACTCAGAGTTCCTTAGCCATGAAGGAGGTGGCGCGAATTATTGAGTGGGCGGAGGCTCACAATTGCTGTCTATCTGCCATCCACATCCCAGGAGTGGACAATTGGGAAGCAGATTTTCTAAGCAGACAGATTTTCCATCCCGGGGAGTGGGAACTCCATCCGGAAGTGTTCTCCAGTTTTATAACCAAATGGGGTTTATCGGAATTGGATCTGATGGCATCTCGTCAGAACACCAAGCTCCCAGGAGAGAGCGTCTGTGATTCTAATAGCTCCTGCATGGAGACTTCCACTTAGGTCGGACCTTCTGTTTCAAGGGCCCTTCCTTCATCCAAATCTCGTTTCTCTGAAGCTGACTGCTTGGAGATTGAACGCTTGATTTTAGCTAAGCGTGGTTTCTCCGAATCGGTCATTGAGACTATGGTTCAGGTTCGTAAGCCTGTCACTAGGAAGATTTACCATAAGATATGGCGTAAATATCTTTATTTGTGTGTCTAAAGGACAATTTTGGACTAAGGTCAGGGTCCCAAGGATCTTATCTTTTCTCCAGGAGGGCCTGGAAAAGGGGTTATCAGTACCCTCAAGGTTAGATTTCTGCTCTATCTATTTTGCTGCACAAGCTTTTGGCGGACGTGCCAGATGTACAATCCTTTTGTCAGGCCCTGGTCATAATCAGGCCTGTGTTTAAGTCTGTTGCTCCACCTTGGAGCCTTAACCTTGTTCTTAAAGTTTTACAACAGTCTCTGTTTGAGCCTGTGCATTCCATAGAAATTAAGGCCTAGATTTAGAGTTTTGTCGGTAAGGACCCACGTAGCTAACGCCGGCTTTTTTCTGGCCGCACCATAAAAATAACTCTGGTATTGAGAGTCCACATAAAGGCTGCGTTAGGCTCCAAAAAAGGAGCGTAGAGCATTTTTAACGCAGCTTCAACTCTCGATACCAGAGTTGCTTACGGACGCGGCCAGCCTCAAAAACGTGCTCGTGCACGATTCCCCCATAGAAAACAATGGGGCTGTTTGAGCTGAAAAAAAACCTAACACCTGCAAAAAAGCCGCGTTCAGCTCCTAACGCAGCCCCATTGTTTGCTATGCGGAAACACTTTCTACGTCTGCACCTAACACTCTAACTTGTACCCCGAGTCTAAACACCCCTAACCTTACACTAATTAACCCCTATTCTGCCGCCCCCGCTATCGCTGACCCCTGCATATTATTATTAACCCCTAATCTGCCGCTCCGTAAACCGCCGCTACTTACATTATCCCTATGTACCCCTAATCTGCTGTCCCTAACACCGCCGACCCCTATATTATATTTATTAACCCCTAATCTGCCCCCCACAACGTCGCCTCCACCTAACTACACTTATTAACCCCTAATCTGCCGAGCGGACCTGAGCGCTACTATAATAAAGTTATTAACCCCTAATCCGCCTCACTAACCCTATAATAAATAGTATTAACCCCTAATCTGCCCTCCCTAACATCGCCGACACCTAACTTCAATTATTAACCCCTAATCTGCCGACCGGAGCTCACCGCTATTCTAATAAATGTATTAACCCCTAAAGCTAAGTCTAACCCTAACACTAACACCCCCCTAAATTAAATATAATTTTAATCTAACGAAATTAATTAACTCTTATTAAATAAATTATTCCTATTTAAATCTAAATACTTACCTGTAAAATAAACCCTAATATAGCTACAATATAAATAATAATTATATTGTAGCTATTTTAGGATTAATATTTATTTTACAGGCAACTTTGTAATTATTTTAACCAGGTACAATAGCTATTAAATAGTTAAGAACTATTTAATAGTTACCTAGTTAAAATAATTACAAAATTACCTGTAAAATAAATCCTAACCTAAGTTACAATTAAACCTAACACTACACTATCAATAAATAAATTAAATAAAATACCTACAATTACCTACAATTAAACCTAACACTACACTATCAATACATTAATTAAATACAATATCTACAAATAACTACAATGAAATAAACTAACTAAAGTACAAAAAATAAAAAAGAACTAAGTTACAAAAAATAAAAAAATATCTACAAACATAAGAAAAATATTACAACGATTTTAAACTAATTACACCTACTCTAAGCCCCCTAATAAAACAACAAAGCCCCCCAAAATAAAAAATGCCCTACCCTATTCTAAATTACTAAAGTGAAAAGCTCTTTTACCTTACCAGCCCTGAACAGGGCCCTTTGCGGGGCATGCCCCAAGAAGTTCAGCTCTTTTGCCTGTAAAAAAAACATACAATACCCCCCCCAACATTACAACCCACCACCCACATACCCCTAATCTAACCCAAACCCCCTTAAATAAACCTAACACTAAGCCCCTGAAGATCTTCCTACCTTATCTTCACCATACCAGGTTCACCGATCCGTCCTGAAGAGCTCCTCCGATGTCCTGATCCAAGCCCAAGCGGGGGGCTGAAGATGTCCATGATCCGGTAGAAGTCTTCATCCAAGCGGGGCAGAAGAGGTCTTCCATCCGATTGAAGTCTTCATCCAAGCGGGGCAGAAGAGATCTTCCATCCGATTGAAGTCTTCATCCAGGCGGCATCTTCTATCGACATCCATCTGGAGCGGAGCGGCAGCATCCTGAAGACCTCCGATGCGGAACATCCATCCTGGCCGACGACTGAACGACGAATGACGGTTCCTTTAAATGATGTCATCCAAGATGGCGTCCCTTGAATTCCGATTGGCTGATAGGATTCTATCAGCCAATCGTAATTAAGGTAGGAATATTCTGATTGGCTGATGGAATCAGCCAATCAGAATCAAGTTCAATCCGATTGGCTGATCCAATCAGCCAATCAGATTGAGCTCGCATTCTATTGGCTGTTCCGATCAGCCAATAGAATGCAAGCTAAATCTGATTGGCTGATTCCATCAGCCAATCAGAATATTCCTACCTTAATTCCGATTGGCTGATAGAATCCTATCAGCCAATCGGAATTCGAGGGACGCCATCTTGGATGATGTCATTTAAAGGAACCGTCATTCGTCGTTCAGTCATCGGCCAGGATGGATGTTCCGCGTCGGAGGTCTTCAGGATGCTGCCGCTCCGCTCCAGATGGATGTCGATGGAAGATGCCGCCTGGATGAAGATTTCAATCGGATGGAAGACCTCTTCTGCCCCGCTTGGATGAAGACTTCAATCGGATGGAAGACCTCTTCTGCCCCGCTTGGATGAAGACTTCTACCGGATCATGGACATCTTCAGCCCCCCGCTTGGGCTTGGATCAGGACATCGGAGGAGCTCTTCAGGACGGATCGGTGAACCTGGTATGGTGAAGATAAGGTAGGAAGATCTTCAGGGGCTTAGTGTTAGGTTTATTTAAGGGGGGTTTGGGTTAGATTAGGGGTATGTGGGTGGTGGGTTGTAATGTTGGGGGGGGGTATTGTATGTTTTTTTTTACAGGCAAAAGAGCTGAACTTCTTGGGGCATGCCCCGCAAAGGGCCCTGTTCAGGGCTGGTAAGGTAAAAGAGCTTTTAACGTTAGTAATTTAGAATAGGGTAGGGCATTTTTTATTTTGGGGGGCTTTGTTGTTTTATTAGGGGGCTTAGAGTAGGTGTAATTAGTTTAAAATTGTTGTAATATTTTTCTTATTTTTGTAGATATTTTTTTATTTTTTGTAACTTAGTTCTTTTTTATTTTTTGTACTTTAGTTAGTTTATTTCATTGTAGTTATTTGTAGATATTGTATTTAATTAATGTATTGATAGTGTAGGTTTAATTGTAGGTAATTGTAGTTATTTTATTTAATTAATTTAATGATAGTATAGTGTTAGGTTTAATTGTAACTTAGGTTAGGATTTATTTTACAGGTAATGTTGTAATTATTTTAACTAGGTAACTATTAAATAGTTCTTAACTATTTAATAGCTATTGTACCTGGTTAAAATAATTACAAAGTTGCCTGTAAAATAAATATTAATCCTAAAATAGCTACAATGTAATTATAATTTATATTGTAGCTATATTAGGATTTATTTTACAGGTAAGTATTTAGATTTAAATAGGATTAATTTATTTAATAAGAGTTAATTAATTTCGTTAGATTAAAATTATATTTAATTTAGGGGGTGTTAGTGTTAGGGTTAGACTTAGCTTTAGGGGTTAATACATTTATTAGAATAGCGGTGAGCTCCAGTCGGCAGATTAGGGGTTAATAATTGAAGTTAGGTGTCGGCGATGTTAGGGAGGGCAGATTAGGGGTTAATACTATTTATTATAGGGTTAGTGAGGCGGATTAGGGGTTAATAACTTTATTATAGTAGTGGTGCGGTCCGCTCGGCAGATTAGGGGTTAATAAGTGGAGGCGACGTTGAGGGGGGGCAGATTAGGGGTTAATAAATATAATATAGGGGTCAGCGGTGTTAGGGGCAGCAGATTAGGGGTACATAAGGATAACGTAGGTGGCGGCGCTTTGCGGTCGGCAGATTAGGGGTTAATAAGTGTAGGTAGCTGGCGGCGACGTTGTGGGGGGCAGATTAGGGGTTAATAAATATAATATAGGGGACGGCGGTGTTAGGGGCAGCAGATTAGGGGTACATAAGGATAACGTAGGTGGCGGTCGGCAGATTAGGGGTTAAAAAATTTAATCGAGTGGCGGCGATGTGGGGGGACCTCGGTTTAGGGGTACATAGGTAGTTTATGGGTGTTAGTGTATTTTAGAGTACAGTAGTTAAGAGCTTTATGAACCGGCGTTAGCCCAGAAAGCTCTTAACTACTGACTTTTTTCCTGCTGCTGGAGTTTTGTCGTTAGATTTCTAACGCTCACTTCAGACACGACTCTAAATACCGGAGTTAGAAAGATCCCATTGAAAAGATAGGATACGCAATTGACGTAAGGGGATCTGCGGTATGGAAAAGTCGCGGCTGAAAAGTGAGCGTTAGACCCTTTTTTGAGTGACTCCAAATACCAGAGTTAGCCTAAAACCAGCGTTAGGAGCCTCTAACGCTGGTTTTCACTGCTAACGCCAAACTCCAAATCTAGGCCTAAGTTTTTATCTTGGAAGGTTTTGTTTCTTACTGCTATTTCCTCTGCTCGGAGGGATTCTGAACTCTCAGCTTTGCAGTGTGACTCTCCTTATCTCATATTTCATGCGGATAAGGCAGTTCTCCGTACCAAGTTTGTTTTTCTTCCTAAGGTTGTTTCGGACAGAAATATTAATCAGGAAATTGTTGTTCCTTCTCTCTGTCCTAATCCTTCCTCTCATAAAGAATGTTTGTTGCACAACTTGGATGTTGTGCAGGCTCTTAAATTTTATTTGTAGGCTACTAAGCACTTTCATCAGTCTTCTGTATTGTTTGTTTGCTTTCCTGGAAAACGTAAAGGTCAGAAAGCTACTGCCACTTCTCTTTCTCTCTGGTTGAGAAGTATTATTCGTTTGGCATATGAGACTGCTGGACAGCAGCCTCCTGAGAGAATTACAGCTCATTCCACTAGGGCTGTTTCTTCTTGGACCTTCAAGAATGAGGCCTCTGTAGAACAGATTTGTAAGGCTGCGACTTGGTCTTCTTTGCACACTTTATCTAAATTCTATAAATGTTATACTTTTGCCTCGGCTGAGGCTTCCTTTCGGTGAAAGGTTCTTCAAGCGGTGGTGCCTTTTGTTTAGGTTACCTGTCTTGCCCCTCCCTTATCTGTGTCCTCTAGCTTGGGTATTGATTCCCAACAGTAATTGCTGATTCCGTAGACTCACCGTGTCTTAAGAAAAGAAATAAATAAATTTATCAGGTAAGCATAAAATTTGTTTTCTGACACAGTGAGTCTACGGCCCTCCCTGGTTTCAGACAGTTTTTTATATAAACCTCAGGCACCTCTACACCTTGTGTTATTTCCTTTCTCTCCTTTTTCCTTCGGTCGAATGACTGGGGTTTGTGGGAAGGGAAGTTATGCTTAACAGCTTTGCTGTGGTGCTCTTTGCCTCCTCCTGCTGGCCAAGAGTGATATTCCCAACAGTAATTGCTGATTCTGTGGACTCACTTTGTCAAGAAATTAATACATTTATCAGGTAAGCATAAATGTTGTTGTTTACCTCTGTGATTACCTTGTATCTAAGCCTCTGCAGACTGTCCCCTTATTTCAGTTCTTTTGACAGACTTGCATTTTAGCCAATCAGTGCTGCCTCCTTGGTAACTCCACCGGAGTGACTACAATGTTTATTATATGGCACACATGAACCAACACCCTCTAGCTGTAAAAAAACCTGTCAAATACATTTAGATAAGAGGCGGTCTAAAAGGGCTTAGAAATTAGCATATGAGCCTACCTAGGTTTAGCTTTCAACAAAGAACACCAAAAGAATATAGCAAATTTGATGATGTAAATTGGAAAGTTTTTTAAAATTGCATGCCCTATCAGAATCTTAAAAGTTTAATGTTGATTAGACTGTCCCTTTAATGTGTTCCCAATGATCTGTTTTACATGTTGGGGTTTATAAAATTATTTTAAAATAGTTTGTTTACCTTTATTTTTTCAATTAAAATTCATGCTTTTGCCTGTTGAAATCACAGCCTAAACTGAAAATATAAATACTTAAAGGGTTAGAAATATTTTATTTTGTAAAGCTTTAAGAATTACATTAGTTAGTTTAAGTAATAGAGAATTAAACTCACTTACTAATTTTTTTAAACTAAACTTGCATATACTAAATAATTATATTTTTATTTTGGCTGAAAACGTCACCAACGACCGCCCCAAAATAAATGATGGACTCACTCATTATTCATGCAGTCACATCGGCCAATAGCAGGCTGCAAAAATTAGCATAATTTGCATAGTAAGGAGTCACCCATATTCACAATGTCATCCATCCTCGCATGCGCATTAGTAACTGTGGGCAATCGCATGCGCAATAGACAGTAATGGCACAGTCTCCATCTTCAAATATCTGCTCCCACGCCTCTTGGTTTGCATCTGACGCACGGTTCATGACGTGCCTGCATACTCCTAACCTGGACAATCAGTTTTGCGCATGCATGGGTTCAGGACAAGGCATACTGCGAATGCGGGCCGCCATTATTGTTCTACCTAGGTAGAACACTCCAATTTGATCTGCATAATGACGATCCGGGGGGGGGGGGGGGTTTGGCAGAATACATAATTTCTAAGTGAAATTACAGGTAAACAAAAAAAAATTGCTTAACAATGTTGTTTGAACTATAAGTATAGTTGAGATTTTTTAAATCTCAAAACCTTTTTTTTTGGGGGGTTCCTATCCCTTTAAGAAAAGCAAGAGGCAGCAATAAAGCTCACAGTGGCTGGGGGGTGGAAGAGATGGCTAATAACATTTTCCTTTTCAATTGCTCTCGCTAAATATTATGTATAGACACAGGGATAAGATAAGGAGGCCTTAATATATATAGAGATATATAAGATTAGGAGGTCTGCTATTTCTGCATGCTCAGCCCATTTGTATTGGCATGTTCTTAAGAACAATGGATTGAAGCTTCAATCAACAAAACCATCTATTTCCTATACAAAAATAAACCTAAGAGTGGTGTCCCATACATTTTTTCACTGCAGCTATTATAACAAGTCATTGGGAACACAATAAAAGGAAACCAATTTTACAGTAAATGTCCCTTTGAAAAGCATTGTTCAGAGTTTCAACTGTCTCTTTTGTCTTCAGAATAAACATAAATATAACCGACTAACAAAAGTTGTATTTCTCTGCAAGGGCAGTGTCAGTCTATGCACAGAATTCCGCGAGCAAAGTACTTAGCAACATGAACATATTTGGAAAAAAACTATAAATGCTATTCTCACTTCAACAACATATGTGGTAAAAATAAATTCTAATCAACGTTTCTATTTATAATTAAATGTATTTTAGGCACTACTGCCCCCCCCCCCGGCTATTAATGTGTGATGGAAATTCTTTAACTGGGAGTGGCCATCTCTACTGCAGACAGAACGTTTGCTATGGGGAGCAGTTCCTCTCCTATGTATACAATCACTTATTTTTAAGCAGAATTTTTTTTTTTATTACATAATACAATGTATGTACAAAAGCTTAAAGGGACACTCAGGTTAAATTACATTTTCATGATTCAGATACAGCATGTCATTTTAAACAACTTTCCAATTTACTTCCATTAAAAAAAAAAATGTGCACAGTCTTTTATATATATATACAATTTTTGAGTCACCAGATCCTACTGAGCATGTGCAAGAATTCACAGACTATACGTATATGCATTTGTGATTGGCTGATTGCTATCACATGGTACAAGGGGAGTGGATATATGCATAACTTTGAAATTTGTTATAACAAAATCTACTACTGATTTGAAGTTCAGACTAAGTGCTATTGCATTGTCTTGTTATCTTGCATTTGTTGATTATGCAAATCTAATGTGTTGACTGGTCCTTTAAAAGGTCACTTTAATCTGGTTGCTGAAGTGATGAAGCTCATCCCAGGGGAAAAGTGCAAAATATTCCCAGTAATGCGGTTGATTGATCGTCTATCTTTCCAAAATGCTCAATTATATTGGGCTTGATTACAAGTGGAGCTCTATTTATCGCTCCTGCTCATGCGCTAGAAGTAAGCTTTTTGCTCGAGTCAGGTACTTACACTCGTAAGTAATTTTTTTTCATGCAAACCCGACTTGCGCAAAAAGCCAAACTTCGAATGTCGTGGCTGTGCTAATGTATTCCCCCGTAGAAGTCAATGGAGCAAGAAAAATGGAGGGAAAAAATAACATTGTATCGTATTTTCTCAAGTGCGCTAACCCGAGATGAAAATATTAATATTTCCTTCAGTGTTCTTCACAGAGCAGAATATGTTATATTTATTCATAAATACATATTTCTACGTATATCTGATGATTTTGTTATTACAATAATGATTATATATAGGTATAGATATATACGGATATATACAGGAAGATCTATTTCTAAACACATATTTCTACGTATATATCTGATGATTTTGTTATTACAATAATGATTATATATAGGTATAGATATATACGGATATATACAGGAAGATCTATTTCTAAACACATATTTCTACGTATATATCTGATGATTTTGTTATTACAATAATGATTATATATAGGCATAGATATATACGGATATATACAGGAAGATCTATTTATAAACACATATTTCTACGTATATATCTGATGATTTTGTTATTACAATAATGATTATATATAGGTATAGATATATACGGATATATACAGGAAGATCTATTTATAAACACATATTTCTACGTATATATCTGATGATTTTGTTATTACAATAATGATTATATATAGGTATAGATATATACGGATATATACAGGAATATCTATTTATAAACATATATTTCTACGTATATCTGATGATTTTGTTATTACAATAATGATTATATATAGGTATAGATATATACGGATATATACAGGAAGATCTATTTATAAACACATATTTCTACGTATATCTGATGATTTTGTTATTACAATAATGATTATATATAGGTATAGATATATACGGATATATACAGGAAGATCTATTTATAAACACATATTTCTACGTATATATCTGATGATTTTGTTATTACAATAATGATTATATATAGGTATAGATATATACGGATATATACAGGAAGATCTATTTATAAACACATATTTCTACGTATATATGATGATTTTGTTATTACAATAATGATTATATATAGGTATAGATATATACAGATATATACAGGAATATCTATTTATAAATACATAGAACATATTCTGCTATGTGCAGAACATTGGAATGTGAAATATGTATAGTAAATACATAGTTAAACGCTTTATTAAATATGATTGCATAAATGTTTTTTTCTTCATATTTTTATCTACTTGATCTTAAAGGGCTCCAATGCACTTATATATATATGTCTATATATGTGTACATATGTATTTATGTGTTTATATGCGTATATTTTTCTGTAAAAACATACATACACATATATTTATAGATAAATACATATGTACACACATTTAAACACACATATATATTTAGACATGTATATGTATGTATCTCTGTGTTAAAACCCTTTGCCTGCTTTTTTTTCTAATACCTGAGCCCTCATATCTTTAAGCCCTTATAACTTTTTTTTTATGTGATTTTTAAAAAAAGCTCTGAGGTCACGCTATCCTGATGCGTGTTAAATTCAATTGGGCTCAAGCGATCGTGTTTACTTTCAACTTGTAATATGTGCGCTACTTCCGACAAGCGCAAGCAGCCGCGATAAACCCGATATTGCTCTTGCGTAATTGTTAGCGCAACACTCATAATCTGGCCCATTATGTGATTGACTGAGTATAGCCTGATCGCTCAGTATTTCTGGGATTACAGCCTTTCAAAATTGAGAGGAATTGTAATAAATCATTATTTAAAAAAAAAAGGGGGGAAAAGTTAAAGGGACACTGAACCCAAAATTTTTCTTTTGTGATTCAGATAGAGCATGAATTTTTAAGCAACTTTCTAATTTACTCCTATTATCATATTTTCTTTATTCTCTTGGTATCTTTATTTGAAATGCAAGAATCTAAGTTTAGATGCCGGCCCATTTTTGGTGAACAACCTGGATTGTCCTTGCTGATTGGTGGAAAAAATCCATCCACCAATCAAAAAGTGCTGTCCAGAGTACTTAACCCCAAAAAAAGCTTAGATGGGTTTTATTTTAAATAAAGATAGCAAGAGAACGAAGAAAAATTGATAATAGGAGTAAATTAGAAAGTTGCTTAAAATTGCATGCTCTATCTGAATCACAAAAGAAAAAAAATTGGGTTCAGTGTCCCTTTAATGCCCCACCTTTTTTTCCTAGTTAAAGGTCAGCCAACAATTAACTCCTGTTATTACATTTGCTTCATTCTCTTGGTATCTTTGTTGAAGGAGCAGCAATGGGAGATAGCTGAAAACATTGGGTGAGCCATTGACAAGAGACACATATGTGCAACCACTAATCAGCAGCCAGCTCCCTGCAGTGTATTGCTGCTCTTGAGTGTACCTAGGTATGCTTTTCAACAAAAGATACAAGAGAATGAGATGAGATGTAAACAAAATTGCAGCAAACCATTTAGCATAATATTCCTTTACAGGTGAGCCCATCAATGAGGGTCTCCATAAAGCTAACATTATTTAGAGGTGTTATTAATTAAAGGGACATGAAACCCAATTTGTTTCTTTCATGATTCAGATAGCGCATTCATTAGACATGTGCATTTGGGGTTTTGTTAGAGCATGAATGCCGAATATGGCTGCCGCCAGCAACATTTGGCTATTTTCTGACCTGAATTTCTAATTGTGAAAGCATAAAAAACTAAGATCTGTGCAAATCCGTGCAAATCCAGATCTTAGTGTTTTGCACTTTCACAAAACGAAATGCTGCTGGTGTCGGCCATATTCTGCATTTGTTTCCTAACAAAAATCCTGAATGCACACAGCTAACATACATTAAACAACTCTCTAACTTACTAATATTATCAATTTTCCTGCATTCTCTTGTTATCCTTTATTGAAGGAGCAGCAATGCACTGCTGGGAGCTAGCTGAGTGTGGTAAACCAATGACAATGTGCAACCGCCAATCAGCAGCTAGCTCCCAGTTAATAAACCCACCTAGCTATGCTTTTAATAAAGGATACCAAAAGAATGATAATAGAAGTAAAATGGAAAGTTGTTTAAAATTGTACACGCTATCTGAATCAGGAAAGAAAAAACAATGCGTTTTATGTCCCTTTACATTTACTTATCTTTTCATAAAGGGACATTACAAGTTTTGTTTTGTTGCATGTAAAAAATGGATGTTCCTGCACTTTTTTGTTTTTATGCTTTTCGAGTTGTCAATAGAGCAGTGACAAATTGTTCTTATTAGCTAATAAGTTGCAGAGAAATATGCATTGACCCCTTAATTAGGGACTACGTTAATCCCAAATAAAAGACCAACACCACTTCTTGGGGTAAAAAGGCAGCAGCTTGTTTTATTAAACAACATAACTTAACATATAAATAAAACAGATAAATATCCCCAATAACAGAATTAACATTAATAACCCCCGGAGCTTGCCAAGTATCCCAGGATCTGTTCCAAGGATCCTCTCAGGAACCGTTCAAGACCTCTCCTGCCTCAGCAAGAGGTACCCCAGCAGAACTCCACAAACCACAAAAGGCAAGCCCCCCCCTGCCACCAGGACGGCTTAAAGCCAGACCCCGCCACCACCCAAGGCCTTATCAACCCCTTCTCTCAAATTAAAATTAAAAAGATGAAGACCCACCTCGTTTAAATGGACCCCATCTCTCAAAAGGAAGCATACCCCCGATGCCCCTTCAAATTCCACGTGTCGTATCGACACCCCCCCCATTCCATTCCACAAATTTACTTACCAACCCCGGGGGACTAAATAATCTAGCGAATTCCACCACCTTAACAATAACCTGGTCCCATCTTAAGCCTCGAAAACCGAACCAAGAGATTCGGACTGCATTCCCATCAAGTCCCAGCTGACTCCCCCCATCCTTAGTCATTGCTGCTCGCCTGGCCCAATAAATATATGAATGGCCGATAATCCAACATTCCGTAGGACCTAGCAAGGGGAACAGAGACAAAACTACAGGACCAACTCACTCCTAACATAGGATTTAAAACTGCTAGAGGCCCACCTTCCAATCACTTTAATACTTGCATCTGTCATACCCAACATTCTCGCTTCCGTGGCAGCCCCAATACGGAAAGAGTGAGACCCAAAGTCAAGATGCGGGAGCCTCAAAAACACTAATACCTTCCTAAAGACCGACACAAATTGCGCTGACATGCCTCAGCACCTGGGGGACCCACAAACAGAAAATCGTCCAAATAATGGACCAAAGAACACAACCCCGAAACTTGTTTAACGACCCATTCCACAAAACAGATAAACTTTTTAAAATAGGAACAAGAAATGGAACAACCCATAGGGAGGCATAAATCCACAATAAACTTCCCCTCAAACGAACAGCCCAACAAATGATGACAAGCCGGGTGGACCGGAAGCAACCGAAAAGCCGCCTCGATATCCACCTTTGCCAGGAGGGCCCCCCAGCCCCCCTGCCTGACCAATGCCACCGCATCGTCCAAAGAGGCGTATCTGGCCTGGATCAATACCGTCATTCACCGAAAGACCTTTCGGGTACGACAGGTGGTGGATCATTCTGAACTGGCCCGGCGCCTTTTTTGGGACTACTCCCAAAGGGGACAGCCTCAGGTTTGGTAACGGACTGGCCGTGAAGGGGGCCGCCATTTGCTCCAAGGCGACCTCCTTCCCCAGCTTTTCCTCGACCACTCCTGGAAACTCCCTGGCGGACTTCAAGTTCCCTGACACCCGACCCCTTTCACTTCCTGAAAGGGGATGGGGAAACCCGAGCTAAAACCCGTTAGGAGTAGCTCGGCGTCTTCCCTTAACCTTAGCGTTCCACCTAAGCCACGGGACCATCCTTCTGATGTCCGGGCCCAGAAAACCCACTTCCCCCGATCTACCCCCGGCCTTCCCTTTCCTAAAGCATTTGGCATAGGATTGCACCCCCTCCACATCCTGAACCTTTGTGCTTGTACTTGTACGATGACCCAAACCGGCATTGCCCGTCGTTAAACTGGAAACACTGGCCTTTTTGGAGGGCCACTGCTGAACCGCTACCGGCCGTTCCTGCAAGGGCGCTCCCCCCGACCAAAAGGACTGCCCCCCACGGTACGGTAGGCCGAGGAGATCTCATCCAGATAGCAAAACAGAGTGGAACCCTGTTTGGGAAACTTCTGCGTAAATTACGCTTGCCAGAATACAGAAGGCCCTGGACCAATTAGCGAACGTCTTTGGTATCTTCCAATACCACTTCTTCCGCTCCTCCTCCTTCTTCCCCTGCTCCCCCTTTGGGTCCTCTTTAATCTCTACAAATTGATCCAAGGGGAGGAGCGAAAACAACTCTAGGAACTCACTTTTCCAAATCTTTTCCTTAACCTCATTCGCTAATTGCAACCCTAAGGGACCAATGGAACATAAACGCGGCCTACGCAATGTTTCGTCTGACACCTTCAGCGTCCCTGCCCCAGAACTCCCCGCTGCACTGCCTACGCCCATGCCCCCCCCCGAAGCAGCATCCCCAGCTGGCACTCCACCGGACCCTTGTCCGGACCCTACTACCGGGTTCCTAACCGGACCCGGCCCTGGTACTGCAGTCGCTGCGGCCCCGACCCCCGGGTTACCTGTGCCTAGGGCACTAGCTCCCCATGCCCCAGCCTGGCTCCCACGATTCTCTGACAAACAAGACTGCTCAACCCGCCTGACCCTTCAACAACACATTCTGCATCTCATTTACACTCCCACTCTGAGTAATAATTGCACCCGTACCTCTTCGCGCCTTACCTGAAGTCCTATGCGCCGTCCCCGCTCCTGAATTCCTTGCAGTCCCGGCCCTTCCAGACCCTCCTTTCCCTTGCCGGCAACTCCTGGTGCTTTCCTGGGGATCTCCTCCTGGATCTGGGCTCTCTCCTCCTGTCGCCACTCTTTTCCCTGGCCATCTGCTCAATGCGCGCCCAGGTAGGTGACATCCTGCCTTCCCTGCTGGGTCTGCTCCTGATAGGTGAGCGGGACCACCCCCGCATCTGGCTTCTCTCCAGTCGCCTGCTAGGGGACCGATCCCTCCTCCAGTCACTCCCAACCTGCAAAGGCATATGGAAAACATTATCCAATGCATCCCCGCCATCTCCCCTACCACCTGCCCTGGCATTGCGCTTGCCCCTCCCCTCTCCCCCGAAACCCCTGGGAGGTGGAATAGACCCCAATAGCTGCACCAAGGCATCCAGATCCCCCACCAGGCCAGCTGTCGTCAGCTCCGGGACGAATCCCGCTGCAATCATACCTCCGACATCCCTCTGGGGTTGATGTCTGCGGCACTATCACAGAAAAAGGCAGTTATAACACACACACACCACAAGGCACCCCCCAGCCATTCCCACGTTACCCTAGAGCCCTATCCTAACGGTCCCCCTTTTTCACCAGGGAAGGGATGGGGGGGACTACAGCTACAATTATATAATGCTATAATTCTGCGGAGCCTCTTGCCCCTTGGCTTCCTGGCCCAGCTAACAAACCCCTAGGCCCAACTGAGGCCTACAACCTGCCTACGTGCATAATGCATCTTTGGTTACTGGGCCACCTACCCAGATGTCTCATCTGGGCCCACACTATGCCTAAAATCTGGTCCCCGGCCTCATCTGGGCCCACTCAGCCCAATCTCTAATCCTTGCCCTTCCCGGCCACATTTGGGCCCATCTGTCTACACCTCTTCCCCGGGCATCATCATATACCCGAGGCCCATGCGGGCCCACCTAATACAATATTCTCCCCCACATACCCAAGGCCCCAAGCAGGCCTACCTACTAAATTATTCCCCCCCGGCCTCATTTGGGCCCCCACCAAACTGCTCCTGGTCCTCACAAGGACCCCCTTCAAGGTCATCCCCACCCGACCCCCAAGTTCTCCTCGTGCTCCCCAGCCGCCTGGCCAGCATACCGCCACACTGCCCACATTCTCTGCGATAGCCGTTGCTGCCTCCTCCGATGTCATCTCTACCACGGATCCAGTTGGGCGCGTCACCGCTCCTACGTGACCGCCATCGTCTTCCCGCGCGATCGGCTCCAGCTCCTGATGTCCTCTCCTCTGCGGGCCGCTCCTCCTGCCAACTGGCCATCCTCTGGTCCCTCTCCTGGAAGTGCCGGATGCGCTCACAGCTGATCTCCCTCTCCATGGACCCGCCTCTGGACTGAGGCGCTCTGGCGGCTTCAACTGCCACACCGGCCTGACCCTAGGGGACGGCTCCTCCCCTGCCGCCTGCTCAGGATCCTCGCCACCTTCTGGGATCGCCCCTGCAGTTGCGCCAGCAACCACTGCGGACCCCTCTCCCTGGGGACAGCTGCAGCTGCCGTGAACAGCTCCTATAGGTTCTCCATAGTGAACAGGTAAGTACCCTCACGTTCTCTCCGGGCTTGATGAAAGTGAGAAGATGCCAAGAGCTTCTTCTCAACATCAGGTCCAGATAGAAGATGAGCCTACTTCCTGTTCACCATTATTTAAGACCTACCCTGAAGGCCCACCCCCTAACCTCCACCTAACCCTTCTCACTTGCCCTGCTCTGGGGTCACAGGCCCCTACTAAATAGGCATTTCTCCAGGGCTGGCATTACAATTAGTTTTAAATTCACTTTAAAAAGATTTGAATACTTTAGTTCATACAAAAATATTTTTAAAAGGATGCGATACCCAAATGTTTAAGCACTTCAAATTTAAGCAGCATACTTAGTAAACAATATCACATGAACATCTATATGTAAAATAGGAAGATCTTTTACCTCAAAAATTTCCCCAGTAGCCACATTCCACTGTAAAGGGATTTTCATCATCGAATCAGGATGCTAGTTCCAGGATTTGCATGGGAGCATACATCTGGCATGCGCAGGCACAGTCATGTTATTTCCCTATTTAGTTTATGGAAGTTTACTAAGAAATCTTGTGAGATTTCAGTAAAATCTCATGACATCACAGTAAAGCAAAGCACAACCCCATCCCTGATGAAGGCTATTTTTTTCCCCTCGACCTTCAGCTGGACAGTAGCAGTAGCATAACTGTTAAATGAGCATGTGCAGATGTGAGATGAAGCAATTTTGAGGTAAAATATCTTCCTTTTTTACATAATTATGTTCATGTGATATTTTATTATCAGCTTTTTATACTTATACTGAATCACTTTCATGTCCCTATTTTCAGAGGGATTTTCTAGGTTTCACAAAATGCATCTGCTATAATACCCCTGAAACACAAAGTCTTTATCTCTGAAAGAACAATGCAAAATCATTATTTGCCTTGTTAATCTTGCAATATCTTAATTGGTTTCGGGGGTTAGCAGTAGCGATTACATCACAGTTTGAAGGTCCTGTTGTGTCCTAGAGATATGTGTTCTCCTTTTTTCAAGGGATTAGAACAGGAATATTATGAGTAAAGTGGGCATGCATGTCGGGTTATTGCTTTGGTTATTTAGTATTAGCGTAAATTTTTTTATTTTTATTTATTTTTTACTTTATTTGATTGAGCTGGTAGCGGTTTTGCACATACGTAAAGCCAATGTTACGTCCAAAAACTTTTTGGGGTATCCAATACGTGTTGTCTTGTGGATTATCAAGTCCTTTTAGTTGTGGAATTAGTAGTACGCGAAAAAGAAAAATGTTATAACAACATTGAGCATTTTAGTATATATCCCTTTAAGGATTTGGGTTCTTAGTTCTACTTTTGCTGTTTTTATTCCCAAGCAACTAACACTTTTTACTAATCAATTAAATTAATGAATCAACAAAAAATTACGTTAAAGGAATAATTAAATATGAAACAAAATGCACAATAAATGAACAAGCAAATTAATAAAAAATTTCCTTAATGAGTTAAAAGTGCCATTTTTTTATCCACTACGAACAAAATCTCAGACTAAAGGAAAAATAAATGTGTTATATATCACTTGCAAATGAGGATAAAAATGAAATTAATCCATAGGTGAACACTGACACCTATAGATAATATTAAGCTACTGCAGGATGTGTTCAGCAGGACTGATGGTTTATTTCTCATATTCTGAACCAGCATTTCTCATTAAAGATACAGTAATGCTGTAGAGTATGGACTCTTCTTAAACTATTAAAGCTAGCAGTGTAATTTTAGGAACTGTGCCTGGGTCCATCTTGGATGTGAACCAGAATTAATAGTGAGCTAATGAGCTGGTCAGATGTTCTGTTACAAGCTGTTTGATAATCATCACAATTTTGATTATTAATTGACTAATTTGAAATGTGAAATCCTATCCAACTGTTTTTTTTTTTTTTATTATGACAGTTTTCATTAGGCTGAGCCAATTTTATGAGGAATGAAATGTATTTAAATTTAAAAGCAGAGATTAAAAGTCTTAAAGGGACAGTCTACACCAGAATTTTTATTGTTTTAAAAGAAAGATAATCCCTTTATTACCCATTCCCCAGTTTTGCATAACCAACACAGTTATATTAATATACTTTTAACCTATGTGATTATCTTGTATCTAAACCTCTGCAAACTGCCCCTTTATTTCAGTTCTTTTGACAGACTTGCAGTTTAGCCAATCGGTGCCTGCTCCCAGATAATTTCACGTGCAGGAGCACAGTGTTATCTAAATGAAATACATGAACTAACACCCTCTAGTAAGGAAAAACTGTTAAAATGCAATCTGAAAGAGGTGGCCTTCAAGGTCTAAGAAATTAGCATATGAACCTCCTAGGTTAAGCTTTGAACTAAGAATCCGTGAGTGAAAAATGGAAAAAGCGTCTACTGAGTACCTATAGCCTAGGGAGAGGTGCACCTAGCAGGCACCTAGGGAACAATCTAGATAGTGGAATGCCCAGGCGCCTACCAAACGGAGGCAAGTACTAACACACACTCTAATGTAAATATAAGATATAAGTATAAAATTTATTACAAATAGTGCATAGAATACAAAATATAAAACCAATATTTCATGGATCCATGATGGCTAACAATAAAATAAACAAAATGCATATAAAAACAAGCAGGATATTAAACACAATGTGGAGAATATACAGATAAACTTCTGTGATCTAGGGTACAACAGATAAAATTAATAACGATATGGTGTTGGAAAAAATAAATGAGAAAAATGACTAATGAAAAATCCTGTGGGTCCTTAGTTAAAGTTCTGGTCGTATTCATATAAATGCCATAAACAAAATGGGGAATCCAATAAGTGTTATTAGTGTGAACAAAAATCTGTGTTTAAACCAATCCTTAAAAACTTCAAAGTGTCAATAAAATTTGAGTGTCACTGAAAAATATGTTGAAGGTGAAACAAAGTGGACAAATGAGGTGAGGAAAGAGTCCGGTATCAAAAAATTCAAAAAATTCAAAAATAAAAAATAAAAAATCGAAAATAAAAAATAAAAATAAAGTGCCTGTATCCAAATCTCCAAAAAATATGAGTGTCTGTTTCCAAATGAAAAGGGAAGTGGTGTTGAACTGGTGTTGGTGAGACTAAAGAATAGTGACTGATAAATGTCCTTCTATATTCACCACAAGACTTGATTGTAGTACATATCACAACAGTATAAAAACATATAGATGTAATAGGCTTGGATACAATTACGATCTCCTCCTAAAAAAACAGAAATAAAAATAGTGTAGATTGTACAACAATAGAATAAGGCTTACCAGTGTCTACGCGTTTTGGCCCGTATTAGGCCTTTCTCAAGACTGGTTTTTCAATTTCTGGAGGTGCCTTATAAAGGGTACTTGACCCCAAGTGAAATCATTAATTACTTCCGGTTAATAAACTTTCAGCGATTTTGTTTGTGTTAAAACCATTATATATTTACATATCTAATATATTATCACCATATTATATTCACAAATAATATTTGTGATGCACAGTATTGTTAAAGTATTTTAGAGCAAGCGATGTTAGTCTCTCCTCCGAATTTTGGGAAGAAAATTACAGGCTTCTTTCCGTGCTTGTCCTGCAAAGCCTGTAAACATAGGAGAAAATCGACAAATTCACCTGTCACCATACGAAAGAAACCTATAAAATCCATGATATTATAAGGTGTCAGGATAAAGGCACTATATACCTGCTACAATGCTCCTGTGGTCTACAATACATTGGCCAAACCTCAAGACTCTTGAGGGACAGGATCTGGGAACATCTGTTATTAATAGAAAAATCCATCATGGACACCGCCCTGTATAGACATTTTACCACAATACACAAAGGGAATACGAAAGATCTTACCTACATGGGGATACAGAAAGTTAAAAAAGACTGGAGAGGCGGCAATTACGAGAAAAAGTTGTTGTCTGCCGAATCCAGGTGGATCTTCAATTTGGACTGCCTTTTCCCCAAAGGTCTTAATAATAAAGAAGATCTATCTCATCTATTGAATATGACTTAGATGCAGTTAGAACCAAAGATGATTTGCATCATCAGGATCATCCAGAATACCCTATAGTAAAGTGAAAGTAAGAATAGACCGTCTCATCTATATATATCTTCTAAAAATACTAAAACTACTCTAGAATATTCACTGAATAAGCTCCCAAGGCTAATGTGTTGTCCTGTTATGAATCTAAGTATTGATTGTTGTAAAGATGGAACTTGATCACAAATAAGATTTAAGTATGATATCCTTTCCTCCATATCCCCTTCTAAATAGAGTATGATTCATGCCAACATCCTCCTAGATAAAATAAGTCTAAACCTATATTAATTATTTTGCGAGACCTCTCCATATTTAAAGAGCCAAATATACAAAGGCACGACCGCCAAGGAAAGTGACAAAAAGCAGATCCCTGACCCCATAATATAGGAGATCTATATATTTCTCTTGTTAAGTGTAGTCAGTCCACGGGTCATCTATTACTTATGGGATTATATCTCTTCCCCAACAGGAAGTTGCAAGAGGATCACCCAAGCAGAGCTGCTATATAGCTCCTCCCCTCACATGTCATATCCAGTCATTCTCTTGCAAGCTAACTAAAGATAGGTCGTTGTGAGAGGTCTGTGGTGTTTTTAAACTTAGTTTATTTCTTCAATCAAAAGTTTGTTATTTTAAATGGCACCGGAGTGTGCTGTTTGTTTCTCAGGCAGCATTAGAAGAAGAATCTGCCTGCGTTTTCTATGATCTTAGCAGACGTAACTAAGATCCACTGGCTGTTCTCGCACATTCTGAGGAGTGAGGTAACTTCAGAAAAGGGGAATAGCATGCAGGGCCCCCCTGCAAACGAGGTATGTGCAGTAAATTATTTTTCTAAGCAATGGAATTGACTGAGAAATTACTGCTGATACCAATGTAATGTAAGTTCAGCCTTAAATGCAGTGGTAGCGACTGGTATTAGGCTGAGGAGTGTGTGTACACTGAAATATTTTTCTAGGGAATGGAATTTGACTCAGAAAATACTGTTAATACTGAAGTAATGTGTGAGCCTTAACTGCAGTAAAAGCGACTGGTAGCAGGCTTATTAATAACACTTCATAACTTTTAAAATGTATGTTCAAAACGTTTACTGGCATGTTAATCGTTTTTTGTGAGGTACTTGGTGATAAAACTTATTGGGGCATGATTTTTACCACATGGCTAACTTTTGTTTCTGCATAGAAACAGTTATCTGAGCTTCCCCACTGTTGTAATATGAGTGGGAGGGGCCTATTTTAGCGCTTTTTTGCGCAGTAAAAATTCAGTCACAATCTTCCTACTTCATCCTCCATGATCCAGGACGTCTCTAGAGAGCTCAGGGGTCTTCAAAATTCATTTTGAGGGAGGTAATCAGTCACAGCAGACCTGTGACAGTGTGTTTGACTGTGATAAAAACATTAATTATTAAATTGTTATCCGTTTTTGGGTATTAAGGGGTTAATCATCCATTTGCTGGTGGGTGCAATCCTTTGCTAACTTAATACATTTACTGTGAAAATTTGGTTGCTATAACTAATTTGGTTCATTGTTATTTCAACTGTGACAGCTTTTTGTGCTTCTTAAAGGCACAGTAGCGTTTTTTATATTGCTTGTAAATTTATTTGAAAAGTATTTTCCAAGCTTGCTAGTCTCATTGCTAGTCTGTTTAAACATGTCTGACACAGATGAATCTGTTTGTTCACTATGTATGAAGGCCAATGTGGAGCCCCATAGAAGGTTGTGTACTAAATGCATTGATGTATCTTTAAATAAAAGTCAGTCTTTACATGCAAAGAAATTATCACCAGACAACGAGGGGGAAGTTATGCCGACTAACTCTCCTCACGTGTCAGTACTTTCGCCTCCCGCTCAGGAGGTGCGTGATTTTGTGGCGCCAAGTACATCAGAGAGGCCCTTACAAATCACTTTGCAAGACATGGCTACTGTTATGACAGAAGTATTATCTAAATTGCCAGAATTAAGAGGCAAGCGTGATAGCTCTGGGTTAAGGACAGAGCGCGCTGATGATGTGAGAGCCATGTCCGATACTGCGTCACAATTTGCAGAACATGAAGACGGAGAGCTTCATTCTGTGGGTGACGGATCTGATCCAGGGAGACTGGATTCAGAGATTTCTAATTTTAAATTTAAGCTTGAGAACCTCCGCATATTGCTAGGGGAGGTATTAGCGGCTCTGAATGATTGTAACACGGTTGCAATTCCAGAAAAATGATGTAGGTTGGATAGATACTATGCATTACCGGTGTGTACTGACGTGTTTCCTATACCTAAAAGGCTTACAGAGATTATTAGCAAGGAGTGGGAAAGACCCGGTGTGCCTTTTTCCCCTCCTCCCATATTTAGGAAAATGTTTCCTATAGACCCCACCACACGAGACTTATGGCAGACGGTCCCTAAGGTGGAGGGAGCGGTTTCTACTTTAGCTAAGCGTACCACTATCCCGGTGGAGGATAGTTGTGCCTTTTCAGATCCAATGGATAAAAAATTAGAAGGTTACCTTAAGAAAATGTTTGTTCAACAAGGTTTTATCTTACAGCCCCTTGCATGCATTGCGCCTGTCACTGCTGCAGCGGCATTCTGGTTTGAGTCTCTAGAAGAGGCCATTCGCACAGCTCCATTGGATGAAATTATGAACAAGCTTAAAGCACTTAAGCTAGCTAACGCATTTGTTTCTGATGCCGTCGTACATTTAACCAAACTTACGGCTAAGAACTCCGGATTCGCCATCCAAGCGCGCAGAGCGCTATGGCTTAAATCCTGGTCAGCTGACGTGACTTCTAACTCTAAATTGCTTAATATTCCTTTCAAAGGGCAGACCTTATTCGGGCCCGGCTTGAAAGAAATTATCGCTGACATTACGGGAGGTAAGGGCCATGCTCTACCTCAGGACAGGGCCAAATCAAAGGCCAAACAGTCTAATTTTCGTGCCTTTCGTAACCTCAAGGCAGGAGCAGCATCAACTTCCTCCGCTCCAAAACAGGAAGGAGCTGTTGCTCGTTACAGACAGGGCTGGAAAACTAACCAGTCCTGGAACAAGGGCAAGCAGGCCAGAAAACCTGCTGCTTGCCCCTAAGACAGCATGAAGAGAGGGCCCCCTATCCGGAAACGGATCTAGTGGGGGGCAGACTATCTCTCTTCGCCCAGGCTTGGGCAAGAGATGTCCAGGATCCCTGGGCGTTGGAGATCATATCTCAGGGATATCTTCTGGACTTCAAAGCTTCTCCTCCAAAAGGGAGATTTCATCTTTCAAGGTTATCAGCAAACCAAATAAAGACAGAGGCGTTTCTACGCTGTGTACAAGACCTCTTACTAATGGGGGTGATCCACCCAGTTCCGCGGACAGAACACGGGCAGGGATTCTATTCAAATCTGTTTGTGGTTCCCAAGAAAGAGGGAACCTTCAGACCAATCTTGGACTTAAAGATCCTAAACAAATTCCTAAGAGTTCCATCATTCAAAATGGAAACTATTCGAACCATCCTACCCATGATCCAAGAGGGTCAGTACATGACCACTGTGGACTTAAAGGATGCCTACCTTCACATACCGATTCACAAGGATCATTATCGGTACCTAAGATTTGCCTTCCTAGACAGGCATTACCAGTTTGTAGCTCTTCCCTTCGGGTTAGCTACGGCTCCAAGAATCTTTACAATGGTTCTGGGCTCACTTCTGGCGGTACTAAGACCGCGAGGCATAGCGGTGGCACCGTACCTAGACGACATTCTGATACAAGCGTCAAGTTTTCAAACTGCCAAGTCTCATACAGAGATAGTTCTTGCATTTCTGAGGTCACATGGGTGGAAGGTGAACGTGGAAAATAGTTCTCTATTACCACTCACAAGGGTTCCCTTCCTAGGGACTCTTATAGATTCTGTAGAGATGAAAATTTACCTGACGGAGGCCAGGTTATCAAAACTTCTAAATGCTTGCCGTGCCCTTCATTCCATTCCTCACCCGTCAGTAGCTCAGTGCATGGAAGTAATCGGCTTAATGGTAGCGGCAATGGACATAGTACCATTTGCGCGACTGCATCTCAGACCGCTGCAATTGTGCATGCTAAGTCAGTGGAATGGGGATTATTCAGATTTGTCCCCTCTACTAAATCTGGACCAAGAGACCAGAGATTCTCTTCTATGGTGGCTTTCTCTGCCCCACCTGTCCAAGGGGATGACCTTTCGCAGGCCAGATTGGACGATTGTAACAACAGACGCCAGCCTTCTAGGTTGGGGCGCAGTCTGGAATTCCCTGAAGGCTCAGGGATCATGGACTCAGGAGGAGAAACTCCTCCCAATAAATATTCTGGAGTTAAGAGCAATATTCAATGCTCTTCTAGCTTGGCCTCAGTTAGCAACTCTGAGGTTCATCAGATTTCAGTCGGACAACATCACGACTGTGGCTTACATCAATCATCAAGGGGGAACCAGGAGTTCCCTAGCGATGTTGGAAGTCTCAAAGATAATTCACTGGGCAGAGTCTCACTCTTGCCACCTGTCAGCAATCTACATCCCAGGCGTGGAGAACTGGGAGGCGGATTTTCTAAGTCGCCAGACTTTTCATCCGGGGGAGTGGGAACTTCATCCGGAGGTCTTCGCTCAACTGATTCATCGTTGGGGCAAACCAGATCTGGATCTCATGGCGTCTCGCCAGAACGCCAAGCTTCCTCATTACGGATCCAGGTCCAGGGACCCGGGAGCGGCGCTGATAGATGCTCTAGCAGCCCCTTGGGTTTTCAAGATGGCTTATGTGTTTCCACCGTTTCCGCTGCTGCCTCGACTGATTGCCAAGATCAAACAGGAGAGAGCATCAGTGATTCTGATAGCGCCTGCGTGGCCACGCAGGACCTGGTATGCAGACCTAGTGGACATGTCGTCCTGTCCACCATGGTCTCTGCCTCTGAGGCAGGACCTTCTAATTCAGGGTCCTTTCAACCATCCAAATCTAATTTCTCTGAGGCTGACTGCATGGAGATTGAACGCTTGATTCTATCAAAGCTTGGCTTCTCGGAGTCGGTTATTGATACCTTAATACAGGCTAGGAAACCTGTTACTAGAAGAATTTACCATAAGATATGGCGTAAATATTTGTATTGGTGCGAATCCAAGAGTTACTCATGAAGTAAGGTTAGGATTCCTAGGATATTGTCTTTTCTACAAGAGGGTTTAGAAAAGGGCTTATCCGCTAGTTCGTTAAAAGGACAGATTTCTGCTCTGTCTATTCTTCTACACAAGCGTCTGGCAGAAATTCCAGACGTTCAGGCTTTTTGTCAGGCTTTGGCTAGGATTAAGCCTGTGTTTAAGACTGTTGCTCCGCCGTGGAGCTTAAACTTAGTTCTTAACGTCCTGCAAGGCGTTCCATTTGAACCCCTTCATTCCATTGATATTAAGCTGTTATCTTGGAAAGTTCTGTTTTTGATGGCTATTTCCTCGGCTCGAAGAGTCTCTGAGTTATCTGCCTTACATTGTGATTCTCCTTATCTGATTTTTCATTCAGACAAGGTAGTTCTGCGTACTAAACCTGGGTTCTTACCTAAGGTAGTTTCTAACAGGAATATCAATCAAGAGATTGTTGTTCCATCATTGTGTCCTAACCCTTCTTCAAAGAAGGAACGACTTTTGCATAATCTGGACGTAGTCCGTGCCCTGAAGTTCTATTTGCAGGCAACTAAAGATTTTCGTCAAACTTCTTCCCTGTTTGTCGTTTACTCTGGACAGAGGAGAGGTCAAAAGGCTTCGGCTACCTCTCTCTCTTTTTTGCTTCGTAGCATAATACGTTTAGCCTATGAGACTGCTGGACAGCAGCCTCCTGAAAGAATTACAGCTCATTCTACTAGAGCTGTGGCTTCCACCTGGGCCTTTAAAAATGAGGCTTCTGTTGAACAGATTTGCAAGGCTGCGACTTGGTCTTCACTTCACACTTTTTCAAAGTTTTACAAATTTGACACTTTTGCTTCTTCGGAGGCTATTTTTGGGAGAAAGGTACTTCAGGCAGTGGTTCCCTCCATTTAAAGTTCCTTCCTTGTCCCTCCCTTCATCCGTGTACTTTAGCTTTGGTATTAGTATCCCATAAGTAATGGATGACCCGTGGACTGACTACACTTAACAAGAGAAAACATAATTTATGCTTACCTGATAAATTTATTTCTCTTGTAGTGTAGTCAGTCCACGGCCCGCCCTGTTTTTTAAGGCAGATCTAAATTTTTAATTAAACTCCAGTCACCACTGCACCCTATGGTTTCTCCTTTCTCGTCTTGTTTCGGTCGAATGACTGGATATAACATGTGAGGGGAGGAGCTATATAGCAGCTCTGCTTGGGTGATCCTCTTGCAACTTCCTGTTGGGGAAGAGATATAATCCCATAAGTAATGGATGACCCGTGGACTGACTACACTACAAGAGAAATAAATTTATCAGGTAAGCATAAATTATGTTTTTTTTAGAGCTCATGATATTATCAAGGTCTTTGGTACACAGATCGTTGCCTGCCCTTCATTTCTTAGGGCCTTATGGACTAGACATAGGTCCTTTCCCACAATATGATGGCATTAGCCCACGTATTCACCACTGATATCACCTTATATCCAGAGTAATTTTTAGACTGATAGTGTGATTTCTACTAAAGGCTCCCTATATGGGAAAAACTAGTATATCCTAGTCCACTTGAGTCATCACTGACAGTGAGACATCACCTCATCCTCTAACTGACATCTAGACCAATATTTTTTACCTCTATTAAAGGTTCTAGTACAGCTATCCCCACTAGTTCTCTTCCAGGCTGCAACAATTGTATATTATGAGTACAGACATCTTTACACATTGTGAGCCCCAGGTGTAAGGTTAGATGGGCTTTTAACACAAACAGTATTCAGTATAAGTTTTGTCTATTATAACAATAGGTTTATCACACCTTTCCCCTCTCCATATAAGAGAATGAAACTCTCACTATAGAATGTAGAAAGCATATCTATTATCCGTTACATTATTAGCTTAGAAGTAGCGAGGAAGATTCCCAAATCATAGCCTATGATTGTAGCATCCTAGATTTGCTAACATGTATCGAGGGGTCTATTAGTTGACATAATTTGACTACATCCACACCCTCTCACTTCCAGTACAGATCTCTTCTGGATTGTAGATGATATGATACAATTTCCAATCTCTAACAAGCACATATTCTCTATGATTATTAAGCACCGATATCCCTCCTTCCTTTGTATGTAACGCTACCCATGATTTAACAATGAGAAAGTAATCTCTAGTGCAGGTCGGGCTTAGCAGCCTAGATATTTGTGCGATCACCTATAGTTTAAATTATTCACAAGGTAAAAATTGAATATACTCCAATTAACATACTTAATATCGATAACACCTCTAAATGGGCCAATAAGGCTGACCCATGCGTTTGTGTTTACACACAAGAGTTTCTGTTGCCCAATCAAATGTGTACCTATCTGTGACGTCACGACCAATCAGAGTTAGTGATTCACGGAACAGCAAGAAGCAATAAAATTCCCTATTTCAAATACTCTATTTAAATGTTTGAGCGAAAGCCTGTTGTGAGCATTCCTATTATCACCTAGTACACGCAAACAATTATATCATTGAATCGGATCACAAAATTTACTAGCATAGTACGTCTCTAACCGGAAGTGACGTCATGGTTAATTCGGAGGAGAGACTAACATCGCTTGCTCTAAAATACTTTAACAATACTGTGCATCACAAATATTATTTGTGAATATAATATGGTGATAATATATTAGATATGTAAATATATAATGGTTTTAACACAAATGAAATCGCCGAAAGTTTATTAACCGGAAGTAATTAATGATTTCACTGGGGGTCAAGTACCCTTTATAAGGCACCTCCAGAAATTGAAAAACCAGTCTTGAGAAAGGCCTAATACGGGCCGAAACGCGTAGACACTGGTAAGCCTTATTCTATTGTTGTTAAATTGTTGTACAATCTACACTATTTTTATTTCTGTTTTTTTAGGAGATCGTAATTGTATCCAAGCCTATTACATCTATATGTTTTTATACTGTTGTGATATGTACTACAATCAAGTCTTGTGGTGAATATAGAAGGACATTTATCAGTCACTATTCTTTAGTCACACCAACACCAGTTCAACACCACTTCCCTTTTCATTTGGAAACAGACACTCATATTTTTTGGAGATTTGGATACAGGCACTTTATTTTTATTTTTTATTTTCGACTTTTTATTTTTGAATTTTTTGAATTTTTTGATACCGGACTCTTTCCTCACCTCATTTGTCCACTTTGTTTCACCTTCAACATATTTTTCAGTGACACTCAAATTTTATTGACACTTTGAAGTTTTTAAGGATTGGTTTAAACACGGATTTTTGTTGACACTAATAACACTTATTGGATTCCCCATTTTGTTTATGGCATTTATATGAATACGACCAGAACTTTAACTAAGGACCCACAGGATTTTTCATTAGTCATTTTTCTCATTTATTTTTTCCAACACCATATCGTTATTAATTTTATCTGTTGTACCCTAGATCACAGAAGTTTATCTGTATATTCTCCACATTGTGTTTAATATCCTGCTTGTTTTTATATGTATCTTGTTTATTTTATTGTTAGCCATCATGAATCCATGAAATATTGATTTTATATTTTGTATTCTATGCACTATTTGTAATAAATTTTATACTTATATCTTATATTTACATTAGAGTGTGTGTTAGTACTTGCCTCCGTTTGGTAGGCGCCTGTGCATTCCACTATCTAGATTGTTCCCTTTGAACTAATAATACCAAGAGAACAAAGCAAAATTGGTGATAAAAGTAAATTGGAAAATTGTTTAAAATTACATGCTCTATCTGAATCATGAAAGTTTTTTTTGGCCTAGACTGTCCCTTTAACTAATCAACTTGCTGTTCCTAAGTGACCATTGTTCAGCCATGCTGGTTTTTAGTTAAGTGAATGTAAAGTTTAATGAATAAGTGCCCAGGTTTTAAAAATTCTGTTAAAAACAAAGTCACTTTCATTCATTAAACTTTACATTGAAGCTTCTTTTTAAAATACCTTTCTTTATGGAAAGCAGACCGGCGATCCCCCACCCACAGCTCCTGCTGTAGTTCCTCCAATCATTGTGTGGCCCCACAAGCTTGATGCCAAAGGGGGAACGCAATGATTGCAGGAAGCCGGATTCGTCATCTATCTGCTAACTACAGCAGGGGCTGCAGGAGGAGGATTGCCAGTCTGCTTTCCATAAAGAAATGGTAAGTATTTTAAAAAAGAAGCTTCAATGTAAAGTTTAATGAATGAAAGTTCCCCTGTTTTTAAGAGCATTCATTAAACTTTACATTCATTCACTTTAAACAAAACTGGTAAAAATTCTTCCCATACAGGTAAATCATAATAGTGTGTTATGAGTAACAAAAACAATTTAAATGGAATTCTAATGGAAAATAATATATTTATAGATTAATAGACAATGTAATGTTTTGTATTACTGACCCAGGCTAGCGATGGGTTTGATTACAATTCTAGAAAATCTTATTAAAGTGCCATAAAACAGGCTGAGATCTGTGCATATCCTAAAAGGGCTAATAAATTTAAAATAGTTTGCATTAAAAAAAATGTTTAAAAATGGCTGGCAAGGGGGCGGAGCCTAGCCACAGACAGAGATGGCAGCTTTCTAAAAAAGCTCTGAGGCCCCTGCCGTGCAAACACTTAAACAAGTGCATCCACAATACAATGCTACACTAAATAATGCATTTTTCAAACGCCTAAATTGACATACAGTGGCCTGAGATGCTTTTAGAATAATTTGCCTGCACATGATACCCACGGAGCTGAGGACTGGAACAGTCGCGCCCGGGCCTGTCAAGACCTAACTACCGCAAGCAAACACCCCTATCTGTCAGCAGGCCTTACGGGTCGGGCGATAGATGTCGCATTAACAGAGCGGACCTCAGTGACATCCAAGACAAGTGGAGCTGCTTCGGTTCCGGTGTCGGCCTGAACCGAGGGGAGCCGGTGCGCTCCTACGCTGACTGCCTGAGGCCTAGCGCCGACACCGAGTGAGCTCTCCGGTATACTGAGCCTGAGGGGATTTACTCACCTCACCATAGGCGGCCACCTAACGATCCGGCCCAGGGGAATAACGAAGAGCGGATCCGGCTGGGACACTTCAACGGCCCCACGTGGAGATCGCACGCACAAGGGAAAGCTGACTACCGCTGACCCATAATCAGGTAGCGTGCACACTTACCCCTAATTGACCCACTTCTAGAAGGCCCCCCCTGGGTTATCTGACAAAGGGGCTGAGGAAACAGAGTCTACAGCACCTCCGCGACTGCCTGACAGGCTGACCACGCAACTGCATAGGCCACGTTACAAAATAAAGCCCTGATACTACTACGGATCTTGCAAACAGCACACACATTACCATAGGCTCTGGGGTAATAGCACACAGCTGCAACAAGCAACTCTCAAACACTAATGCTTTGAGCCTTGGGAATTCCCTGCAGTGCTCATTAAATACACAATAATTTGAAGTGTTCCCAATACAGCACAAAACAAGTGCCCCTCAGAGGAATAATTAACTGTGGGAATTTTGTGTTCAGGCCCACCACTCCACATTAGTAATACACTAAGCAGACCAACTGTGCATATGTGATGTCCAGTAGAAGACAGACCAGGCCTCCCAAAAACCCTCAAACTACTATGATGGACAGCTATTTGATAGCCACTGACCCAGCAACCCCTTCAGGGAGACCTGAAACGCACCATAAAGATATGACAGCACAGGCTCATGGCTCTAATACAGTACCTAATCATCAGAACTGTGTAACTAAAGAGGACCTTAAACTCCTTTCATCAAAAGCAGATATAAAAGAGGCTATGAGGGACTTTAAATCCATGTTCCAAGAGCTAAAAAAAGATATCTCAGCTGTGGACCGCAGAGTAACTCAGGTAGAGGAAAAACATGTAACACTCAGCTCTGATCTCCAGCACCAAGCCAGCTTCCTTCAGGCGCAAGAGAGCACAGTGCATACGCTAATGGAGAGAATAGAGGATCTTGAGAACCGCAGTCGGAGGAACAACCTCAGGCTGCGGGGAGTTCCTGAAACAATAGAACCCCCAGACATACAAGAATACATCCAAGATTTTGTCAAATACCTCAGAAATGAAGTGGCGGGGCCTGAGATCCAGATTGAAAGAGCACACAGGGCGCTGCGCCCCAAACCTCCAGGGCGGGCGCCACCCAGGGACATCATCTTAAAGCTACTCTCTTTCAAAGAAAAGGAGGAAGTGCTGAAACTGGCCAGAAATAAGCAACAAATAATATTCAGGGGAGTGGAGCTGCAGGTGTACTCAGATCTGAGTCCAACTACCCTTCAAAAGAGGAGAGACTTAAGGTTCGTCACATCTGCCCTGAAAGCCAACAGAATCCCATACAGATGGGGCTTCCCCACAAGCCTCATAGTCACCAGGAATAATGCCACACATGTCCTCAAGACACCAGCAGACCTCCCGGCGTTCAACCAAGCACTGGGCCTTAGCATAAGACTTCCTACAAGGACCCCTGCGGTCCCAGAGGGCCCAGCTGATGGGGAACCCAGCGGCTTGCAACACATACAAGACTGAGCACAAGGGACAATCTTACGCCATCATTGGAATTTGATGACTCGCCTGATCCTAGCCCCAGGACCAGGCCTGGGAAACATCATTCTGGACTTTGGGAGTCGCTTCAGATAAGTTATTAACCTGTGATGTGGAATTTTGTTTCATTGCTTGGCCAGTGACAACCCCTAGGGTTGAATTACTAAATGTTTAAGATAATGATATTGGATAAATGTATATAGTTTGTGAATCACCACTGTTTAAGCACACCCTCACAGGTTTGGACAGAAGCATATAGCTTTCACACAGCTCAGACCCTGACGTCGACTAGTCCCCCCTGCTGACTGAACCCAGAATAACCTTTAGACTCCACTACAAAATAACAGACTTCCCGCCACTACACCTTAACAAAGCTGACGTCAAGCAAGATACCCAACTAATACTGACAGCCTATTGAGAATAAACTAACAGGGGAAAATTATAGGAAGATACATCCAATGTCCAGGAGATAGCCGACAGCAGAGAACATGACGCAACTACCACCCCCTTATTGTATACCCTGCTTCCAAGCAGTAGACGCCCCAATACAGATCATACCTATTAACCACTTGACCAACAGGTATTAGATGAGAAAACCATAGATATAGTATACCACAACCATAGATGATACTGTGTTGGATAACATGTGTGATCCAAATACAACTGTGGTAGTTGACCTTCTATGTAAGGATATGTAGATGAAATACACCTAGTCTGCCCCGGGCCTTGACAATTTAGTAACAGGACTACTGACCCACGCCTGAGATTAAGTGACTAGTAGACCGTGGGGGTTGTTAATGTCAAGCTACGACTACAGTGATGCAGGAAAAGTCGTAAAAATGCACTTTCTAGATGCACTTGTTACTGTTAATGTTTATTCTAAAGAAAAGTTTTTATAGTGTAAGCCGGCAGGGACCACTACCCCTGCTTTAATTGTTTATTGTTCGCAATTGTTTTTTATTAGATTGTTATAAATTTGTGTTTCATAAGATACATCTCACCTTCATCATTAGGAGTGTGATACACAGGTTGGATCATCCTCAGACTCACCTCAGGGTGATATAATCTATATCTTTCCCTCCCCCTCTCCTTCCTTTGCTTCAACCCTATACTAACCTTCTTCTCCCCCCCCTCTTGCCCCCCTTCCCCTTACTCATCCACTTCCCTCACCTCTCCCACCCCCTTTTTTTTTTTTTTTTTTTTTTTTTTTTTTTTCTCTTCCTCCCCCCTAGCCTACCGCCTTTGATAATGGCGACCGCTCACTCGAGAAAAATGCCCCGCCCCATGGAGTTGATCTCCATAAATGTGAAGGGCCTAAATAGTCCAGCTAAGCGTTCCATGGTGTTTAGAGACCTACACAGACAGGGGGGTGATATTATCTACTTGCAAGAAACACATTTCGCACGGGGTCATGAACCTCGTTGGTTTAATCGTCACTACCCCTTAGCTTTCTTCGCCTCCGGCCCAGGGAAGAAAAATGGGGTGGGTATACTCTTCAGTTCAGACTTGCCATTCAAACTGACACAAGTACATAGCGACCCAGAGGGTAGATACCTGATCCTTACAGGCTCAATCCATAATAGACCAATAACACTAGTTAATATTTACTGTCCCAATCAATCTCAGCAGGTCTTCTTACACAAGGTTCTAAATAAAGTGCTTGAAGTACAGTCGGGCATTTTATTTCTGGGGGGAGACATAAATGCCTCCCTAGACCCAACTTTAGATACCTCTGACGGTGTCTCCAGCATCCCCCATAAAGCTCTCAAACGTATATCATCCTATCTCAGAGACGCAGCACTACATGACATTTGGCGATCACAACACCCCTCCTCTAGGAACTTCACTTTCTACTCCCATCCCCATAGAAAGTACTCCAGAATAGATTACTGGTTTACAGATGCGACAGGACTCACTATCACCACGGACAGTAACATACTTCCAATCACTTGGTCCGATCATGCCCCCGTCACCTGCACGGTGGCTTGGTCGGATACACCAGTTACGCCTTACATCTGGAAGTTGGATGATCTCATGTTAGATGACCCGGCTTTCAAGCGGGAAGTGGAGATAGCACTAACAGAATTTTTTCAAATTCACAAAGACTCGGGTTCCCAACCTGCCACAGTATGGGAGGCTCATAAATGCACGATTAGAGGTCTCTTCCTCAAACAGAAAGCCAGACTGGTCAGGATGAGAAGAGAGAAATATCGCAATCTGCTCCTTGAAGTGGATAAAGCGGAAAGTGCACATAAAAATGCGCCCTCGGATGATACACTAACTAAGAATCTGACGCAAGCAAGAGCTGCCCTCTTGAGATTTCTTCAAGTGGACCAGCAGAGGGCGGCATTAATCTTAAGACAACAGTTCTTTGAGCAGGGAGATAAAGCCGGACGATTGCTGGCCAGAGCTATAGCACGGAAAAAGAGGAAGCATTATGTGCATAGTATGATCCACCCGGACGGGGAAACTAAAGAAGATGGTAAATCTATCGCTGAGATCTTCGGATCTTATTATGGTACACTATATAACATACAGAAACCAGTAGACGTACGGGAAGACCCCGCCCCTCAAGCGCGCGAGACACAAAAAATACTTGACTATCTCGGGAAAGTGGATGTCCCCAAACTCTCGGTACAAGACTCAGAGGCCCTGGACTCTCCATTCACAATGCTTGAAATCAAGCAAGCCATTAAGGATTTAACACCTGGGAAAAGCCCAGGCCCGGATGGATTTGGGGCCAAGTACTATAAAGTTTACAAAGAAGCCCTGGCACCTGAAATGCTGATCCTCTTTAACCAACTATCTGACTCACCGGTCCTACCCAGCTCGATGCTAGAAGCCCATATTGCGGTGATCCCCAAACCTGGTAAACCAGATAATAGACCAGAGAACTACCGTCCCATATCGTTGCTGAACTCAGATATTAAGATCCTGGCAAAGATTATATCTAATCGCCTCAATAGACACCTCCCACAACTGATCTCAACGGACCAAGTGGGATTTGTCCCGAGGCGCGAAGCCAGAGATAACACCCTCAAGACTCTTCAAATAATAACCTATGCCCAAAACACTACTACCCCACTGGCCCTGGTCTCTACGGACGCCGAGAAAGCGTTTGACCGGGTCAGTTGGGTGTTCATGCAACACACATTGGAGAAATTTGGCTTCGGCCCTAAATTTATAAATGGGATCATGTCCCTATACTCGTCACCAAATGCGAGGGTCAGGGTAAACGGTACACTCTCCAATACCTTTTTAATTCGTAATGGGACAAGACAGGGCTGTCCCCTCTCCCCGCTCCTGTTCGCACTGACGATCGAGATCCTGGCGAGCAAAATCCGAACAAATCCAGAAGTAAAGGGTATTTCTGTGGGGGACTCTGTACACAAGCTGGCTATGTACGCCGATGATATCCTGTTAATGATATCGGACGTAAGGGGGTCTCTAGTGGCAGCCCTAGATGAGTTCACATATTTCGGAGAGGTATCGAACTTTCTTTTGAACCTCACAAAATCTGAAATTATGAACGTCACAATCCCTAGCGGGGAGTTCAGGTCACTGGAAGGTAAATGCCCACTCCAAATAGCGTGTGGCAAAATGAAATATCTTGGCATCTATCTGACACCAAGCATAAAGGAGACTGTGGATGCGAACTACAAAAGAATTAGAGATGAGATCCTTAAAGACCTGTCAAACTGGAAGAATAAAACCATCTCCTGGTTGGGTCGCATTGGGGTGGTCAAAATGAATGTTATACCACGTGTGCTTTATATTCTACAAACCATCCCATCGTCCACAGCCTCTCATCTTATCCACCAAATACAATCTGCCATAGAATCCTATATATGGAGAGATATGAAGCCGAGAATCAATAGGAAAACTACTTTCCTGCCGCGAAATAGGGGTGGACTGGGCATACCAGACCTACAGGTATACCAGGCCGCAATATCCCTCCAAAGATTGGTGGAGTGGTGCCACAACTCAGAGCAAAAGGCTTGGGTTCACATAGATAATATGATACTAGGAAGAGGGAACGTCGGAACCCTCGCTTGGATCACACGTGATGGAAGACCTTCCACGATTCGTCTATACCCCATGATAGCAGAGGTTCTCTCAGCTTGGGATAAATTGGTTAAAAAAACCCCACATATCTCTACCCCGTTCTCGCCGGTTACCCCGATCAGAGAAAATCCCGAAATGGAGTTTCTACCAAGAACTAGTCTCCCGAACAAGACCTATGGTCTTAGAGATTCAGCAATATACAACATACTCCATCAGGGTAAACTGAAACCTCAGACAGAACTAACTGAATGGGATAGCATAACCTTTAGTTCATGGTTTACTGTAGCTCAGGTCAAACACTATATTGACACACACGAAGCGAGATTAGACCTGACGAGACACAGAACATACTTTGAAACCCTATGCACAGCGACCTCTCACCCTACCCACTTGATTTCACAGCTCTACAAGTTATTACAACAGGGTGGAGACAATTACCTGCCAGGTTATACTCAGGCATGGCAAAAGGAGCTAGGTCAGGAGATAGGGCACAAAGAGTGGAATAAAATCTTCGATAAAACAAGGCGAGCCTCAGTATCTGCCAGGGTCCAGGAAACGCAGTATAAACTACTGAGTAGGTGGTACTTGACCCCCCAAAGATTGAAACACATATACCCACATGCGAATGGGGGATGCTGGAGAGGATGCGGGGAAAATGGCACTCTCCTGCATATCTGGTGGTCCTGTCCCCTGCTGATCCCTTACTGGAATGATGTAATGGCAGAAATGAGCAGGATCCTTGAAATAATTGTCCCCCCCAACCCCAGCTACCTGATCTATCACCAATTACCAAAGATCACTAGAGAAGACAAATACCTCCTTTTTATACTAATGCTCAACGGAGCAAAGAACTTGATCCCCATTTACTGGAAGAAGCAGACCATCCCTAGTATTCAGGAATGGAAAAACAAAGTCACTGACCTGCTGAGACTTGAAAGATACCACTATCTTAAAATTGGGAAACTAAGCACACACGAAATGATGTTGCTAATCTGGGAGGGCAGAGGACTCTGATTAATTAGTAAACTAATTATGATAAATACCGTAAACCGTAGTAGCAACAGGCCCCTTTTTTTTTTTTTTTTTTTTTTTTTTTCTTTTTTCCCCATTTCTCCACTTGACCCCCTTAAACTGAGCCGATCACCTCTCCTTACCCTACACTAACTTCTACCCCCCCCCACTTACCCTCTCGCGGAACATAGTTCTGCCCACGACTGAGCATTGTGGATCGATTACTAAACCTATATTATAACTGTAATCAATAACGACTATCATTGAACAGCTGAAGTTTAATGTTTATGCAACATAGTCAGTATACAATTCTATAGTGTCTGATGAAGTTTTTTATGCTGTTTGTTCTGAATCATTTGTTATTAACCGCGAAATGCTTAGGTGTGATACTGTACAAATATATAGACTCATGTAAAATTTATATGACACAAAGTACTTACATTATTGTTATGTATTTATCACATTTCGCCAATAAAGCTTTTGAAAAAAAAAAAAAAAAAAAAATGGCTGGCAAGTATTTTAAAATAATTTTCAAAAATAAGCAAAATTAATTACATAGCTAAACTGCCTGGAGCAGCTAACTCCACCCCTTTTATCAGTGTTTAGGCACAGGCATTGTATTTCGACTGAGTTCACAGCTTCTAGGCATGCTCTAGCAGATAATCCTTATTCACTTTTGCATTTTACCAAAAGAACAATGAACATAGATACAGCCATAAAAGGAATTGTGTGTTTGTGGGGGGGGAGCTAGAGCTTTACAATTCAGAAACTAAAAAGAAAGGGTTAATGGCGAGGCACTGCAGTATAAATTTGCAGGTAAAGTAATTAAAGTACATATTATATTATTTTGTCTCTATCCCAACTTGTTTTATGTCCCTTTAAGTGCTAGATTACAAGTGGTGTGCTATTAAGTACTCCCACTCGAGCGTAAACAATGCTAGAAGTAATCTTTTTGCGAACGCGGGTTAGGGCGCGTATAACAAGTTGAAAGTTAAACTTTTGCAAGCAAGCAAAACCTGATGCGCACTAACTTCAGGACCACGGATATCGCGACCACGCTAACCTTGTCTCCCAATAGACTTTCATTCTAATTAGCTTTTGTTGAAGTCATTAGCCTTGGGTTTCACATACTTTTCCCAACCTATACTGTGGATATTTGAATGATATATTTAAAATGTACAAGAACAATAAAATAATTTGACAGATTGTGTTTGTTGATTGCTGTAACTTAGATGAACATCAAACCAGATTTTAATCACATTTATACATAAATGCTATAATTTCTAAAGGATTCACAAACTCTTGCCACTGTTAGTGCTTTGGGGGAGGGGGTCCTACAGAGGTGAGAACGGAGAGTTGGGAGTTATTTGTGCCAGTGAAGAGACATCTTAATAATACAGGATACAAAGATATTTTAGACAATTCGATGTTTGCAACTTTGCAACATCAGTTTGGGTAAGGCCATTTACTGTTCCTGCTTGACTGTGCACCTGAGCACAAAGCGAAGTCTATAAAGACATGACCCTGACCTTAACCCCACTGAACATCTTCTGGATGAATTGGAATGCCATTTGTGAGCCAAAACTGCTTGTCCAACCTCAGTGCCTGATTACACAATTACTGGTATGGCTGAAATGGCACAAATTCCCACAGCCTTCCCAGAAGAGTGGCGGCTTCAAAGGGGGTGCAACTCCATATTACTGCTCATGGTTTTCGGAATGTCCAACAAACTCATTTAGGTATGATGGTCAGCTGTCCACTTACTTTTGGCCATATAGTGTATTATAGAATCCATGGGCCTTTGACTTCCCTTTCTTTCAGTCTTTGAAATAAATCAACTCAATGAAATATGAAAGAGGATTCTTGCTAATTATTCTACAAAAATGGATCGAATACAGAAATCCTTATTAGCTTTGTGTACAGTTTTTGTAGAAAGTAATAGGGCTCTTTAAAAAAATAAAAAGATCACTTTGAGGTCAACAAGGCTAACAAATAGGCACCAATGTAAATACAAATCAAATTCTGATGTGTCTAATGTACTTTTACTTTGCTCTTCTAGTTTCTTATACATTACATTGTTACAGGTTAAATGATAGGATAAAACCTGTGAGAATTCAGACATACCCTTCATACATGCCCAAGAAATGCCAACTTGTTAATGCTACAATGCTCATTTTTAGGGCCAACTCAAGACAATGTGCTTCCTGGGTCCAAGAATGAAATGACACATACCAACCAATTGTCCTTCCACTACAACCCAACCATAGTCTTCAGTCTAAAAGATTTGTTATATAGATGGAAATTTCGCACTAGAGCATGATGTCAGTATTAGCTGTCTGAGTGTCTGGTCCCACCTGGTTATAGAGCTCGTCCTGCCCATTTTGCATAAATACAAACTATGATTGTTTATAAAAAAACAAACATATACTTTAATACACAAAAAAGTGAAAACAGAATAAAACTGACATTTAAAGGGATATGAAACCCAAATTTCATGATTTCATGATTCAGATAGCGCATGCAATTTTAAGCAACTTTGTAATTTACTCCTATTATTTTTTTTTTCATTCTTTTGGTATGCTTTGTTGAATGAGTAGCAATAAACCTTTCAGCAAAGGATAACAAGAGAAGGAAGCAAATTAAATAATAGAAGTAAATTGGAAAGTTGTTTAAAATTGTATTCTCTTTCTGAATCATGAAATAATTTTTTTTTGTTGGGTTTCATGACCCTTTAAAGGGACATGAAACCCAAAACATTTCTTTAAAAATTCAGATAAAGAATGCAAATTTAAAACGTTTCAAATTTTCTTCATTGTCATTCTATTCTTTGTTGAAGAGATATCTAGATAGGTAGCGTGCACATGTTTGGAGGAATCATGTAAAATGGTCGACCACTGGGTAAACATAAAATAAAAAAACAAAGCAAATCTTGGCTACTTTGCTTCATGCTGCAATTTTTATTAACATATTATGAAAGGTTTCTACATCATTATGAAGTAATTTGTCATTTCCATTCTAGAAATATTCCTAGTTAATTGATTTTATTGTTGTTAATTGCACTTAAGTATTGGGCTAGTTTTACAAATACATCTTTATTACTATGTTATTTTATTATTTGAGAAATAAAAGGTTTTACTGCTTTAGATGGAGATCAGACGTCTTCTTTGTCTTTCAGAATGTGATTTTATGCAGGCCTTGCATGCTGTGTTGAAAATGATTCCAATTATAAAAGCAGCTTTCCAGTAATTTCAGAAAAACTAGGAACACGATGATTCATTCTCTGCTCACGTAGCCCTACAGTGTGTAGGCCAAAAGGGATCACGGATTGCAATGATATCCCACAAAGACACCCTAGACATTTAAAATAATAGTTCTTGTATTATCTGTGATCGTTTGTTCCTTACTAAAAACACCTTTTTTGGGATGGAAACAAAATTGCAGCCAGCCATTTAGCATAATAATCTTTTACAGGTGCGTCTAGCAAGGATGGTCTCTATACGGCTAACATTTGGAGGTGCTATTAATTTAAGGGTGCAACTTTTCCCCCCCGTGTTAGTGGAACAGTCACTCACAGCAGGCCCTGCTTTTCCTTTATAGGTCTAGATTATGAGTGGAGCGGTAGTTTGCCCTCCCGCTTGCGCGTTCGCTAAATGGAGGCTTTTTGCACTTGTATTACAATCTGAAAGTAAAATGTTTTCGCATGAGCGTTAATCCGACACATGCAAATAAAAACGAAGCCTGAGTATCATGACCACAGTAACGTATTCCCCCATAGACTTCAACGGAGCGTGAAAAGTGGAAAAAATACAGTAAGGGAATGTTTAGCTAGATCTGAACAGTCCCTGTCGTACCTTTATATTACTCAGATATTCTCTTATCCTGGATCTAATATCCCTCTATTCCTCATAGGGAACCCTACATGCTGCATTCTACATGCTTCACAGGAAACTAGCTATATGATTTAATCCATGGAGCAGCTAATGCAATGATTAATCTCAAAAGGTCCGAAGTGGTAGTCTACTTTAATGTTCTCGCATGATCTACTGCGAGAGCTTCCACATCTGTATGTGCCAGGAACTAGTAGTAGTAGGTAGCACAGCAGGTGATACAAAATTGCCTATAGTTTTATTTTTCTATACAATGAACGACAGCTCAAATTAACTACATGTTTTAGTTTCTCATCTGCTAGTAGAATAGGCATATGTTTCATAAGGATCGCAAAAAATCTGTGATTATTCTTGAGTATATTTGGTTACAAAGGTAACTTTAGACTCTACGGGCAAGATTACAAATGCCGCATCACCCGCAAAAGCTGGAGACGCCGGTTTTTACACGATTTTGGTATCGCATATACGGCGCCGCATATAATTTCACCCGTCGGCCACTATTTTTACTCCCATAAGCTAACATAAAACCGCGTCGCAAATCGCTATCACATATTCAGCGCAAGGACTGATGCGGCAAAAATCGAGAAATTTTACTCCATTTTCACCTCGCCACACATAGGCATGCGCAGCAAGCCTTGCGCTGAGTATGTGAACACCGTAACTCCCTGAAAATAGTAACTAACACCTAACGCATGCGCAATATCTATATACCTCCTGAAAATAACTAACCGCAATCCCCCACCACAATAACTAATAAAGTACATTAACCCCCTAATCCACCAACCCCCACATCGCAATAAACGTATTAAATGTATTAACCCCTTATCTGCCATTAACCCAATTTTTCAAGACTCATTATCCTCAGGCATGGTACCCCAGGATTGGCATAAAGCTGATGTGGTGCCACTCTTCAAAAAGGGAAGCAGGGATGATCCAGGAAGCTATAGACCAGTTAGTCTGACATCAATAGTGGGGAAGATATTTGAAGGGATTATAAAGATTATATTGATGAGCATATTCGTGTAAACAAGATTATGAGTTCTAATCAGCATGGCTTTAGGAGAAATAGATCATGTCAAACTAATCTAATTAGATTCTACGAGGAAGTAAGTAAAAATATAGATAAAGGGGAATCAGTTGATGTGATATACTTAGATTTTGCAAAGGCATTTGATACAGTGCCACATGAGAGATTAATGCACAAAATTAAGGGACTGGGAATAGCTGAATATGTTAGCTCATGGATAAATAACTGGATAAAAGATTGGGAGCAACGAGTAGTAGTTAATGGATCATACTCAGATTGGACAAAGGTAATCAGTGGCGTCCCCCAGGGATCAGTACTGGGCCCTGTTCTTTTTAATATTTTTATAAATGACTTGGAGCAAGGATTAAATAGCGACATCTCTATTTTTGCAGATGATACTAAGTTAAGTAAGGTCATTAGGTCAGAGCAGGACGAACTCTCTTTACAAAGGGATTTGCTAAAATTAGAACTATGGGCAAGTGAATGGAAAATGAGATTTAATACGGAAAAATGCAAGGTTCTACATTTTGGAAGTAAAAATAAGCAGGCTACGTATTTTTTAAATGGGACAAGACTTAGCCAAACACAGGAGGAAAGGGATTTGGGAGTAGTAATAGATAACAAGCTAAAGATGAGTGCACAATGCAGGGCAGCGGCTTCAAAGGCTAATAAGATACTAGCATGTATTAAAAGAGGCATTGATTCAAGGGAGGAAAGCATAATTCTGTCATTATATAAAGACCTGGTAAGACCTCACCTTGAGTTTGGAGTGCAGTTCTGGGGACCGATTGCTAGAAAAAGTTCAGAGAAGGGCCACAAAGCTAATAAGGGGATTGGAGAAATTAACCTATGAGGAGAGGCTAGCCAAACTGGGTCTGTTCTCTTTATAAAAAAGGCGCTTGAGAGGTGACATGATTACTTTATATAAATATATTCAAGGCCCATATACAGAGATGGCAGAAGCTCTGTTTATTCCAAGAAAATTGTTTCTGACAAGAGGTCATAATTTAAGGTTGGAGGAAAGGAGATTTAATCTCCTGCAACGGAAACGTTTTTTCACTGTAAGAGCAATAAAATTGTGGAACTCATTACCAAAGGAGGTAGTGAATGCCAATACCATTGATACATTTAAAAATAGTCTGGATAAATTTCTGTATATAAACAAAATTAATGGATATGATTGCTAGTATTAAATGGGTCACATTTTAATGGGGTTATTTAAGCTTAACTGGAGCTTTTTGTAAGTATTTTAGATTTGTATAGGTTGAACTCGATGGACTTCAGTCTTTTTTCAACCTTATCTACTATGTTACTATGTTACTATGTATGTAACAAAACTAATAAAACTATTAACCCTTAATCCGCCAGTAACCCAAAACGCAATAAACCTAATAAAACTATTAACCCCTAATACGCCAAACCTATACAACGCAATAATCCTAATAAATCTATTAACCCCTAATCCGACAAACCCCCTACAATGCAAATAACTAAATTACTAAGCCCCCTAACCTAACACCCCCTAAATTAACCCCAATTACTTAAATTAAAAAATACTTAGTTACAAATAAAATAAAAAAGCTAACATTACTTAAAAATAAAAAAGCTTAAATTAAGATTACAAAAAAAGTCTAATATTACATAAAATAATGAACCAAATTATGAAAAATAAAAAAATTAAACCTAATCCCTATGAAAATAAAAAAGCCCCCCCAAAATAAACACTACCTAATCTAATGCTAAACTACCAATAGCCCTTAAAAGTCCCCCCTCTAATAGTAAAACCTCCACCCCCGAAATTAAAAAAAATAATGCTAAAAAATCATAAACTACCCATTGCCCCAAACAAAAAAAAACCCCTAAAATAAAAAAAATCCTAAATCTAACCCCCCAAATAGGTAATCAATGTTCCTGAAGTCCGACGTAGAAGGTCCTGTTCCAGGCGACGGGGAAGTCTACTTCCAAGCGGCTGACATCTTCTTCCAAGCGGGGACCATTTGAACAGCCTATAGGATTTCAGTAGCTCTCATCCTATTGGCTGATTTGAATTTGAAGAATCAAATCAGCCAATAGGAATGCAAGGGACGACATATTTAAACGCGTACCTTGAATTCACTTCAGTGTACAGCGGCTATCGTACGAAGAGGATCCTCCACACTCCATGGCTCCGCGGTCGCCGGTCTTGCTTCACGTTCATCTCCGCTCCGTGCCGGCTTGGTCCAGGATGAAGAAGGAAGTGATGACAAACTTGCCCCTATAGCTGTTCCACATCTCTGGAGGTAGAGACATCCGTCAAATTCAAAGAAATTATGCTCAAATAAAAACTGTATCGCTCTGATGACATAAGTCATCTTAACCTCAGTTAAGTAGGTGCTCTTTTCTTAAATGCTACTTAAATGGACACTGTACACTAGAGTTTTCTTTGCATACATTTTTTTGTAGATAATCCATTTATATAGCCCATCTAGGTGTGTTTTTGTAACAATATATATTTTTGCTTATTTTTTAATAACATTGTGCTAATTGTTAGACTCCTAACCTCCACAGATTTAGACCCAAGTCTACAGACTCCTAATTCTTGCATATGCAGGGGAAAAGGAGGGTCTGCTCTTCCTGCTTTTTTTTCAGCCTCTTTCAGTGGGTGTCCCAGTCTATTCTCATCAACAGTGCTAAACTGAGAGCTTCTAAGTAAGTTTTCAAAAGGGTTTCTACTGGATTTGTAGATCAGTATCTATGCATATTCTTCTTTATCGTAGTGTCTATTACATGAATTTATATGAAAATTGGTGTATACTGTTCCTTTAATCGGTGTATTCCAAAGGTGTGAGATATTGTAGCATAAAGGAATACTACATTGATGGTTAACCAGCTAAAATTTGAAGTATAACGGATATACATAACAGATGTTTAGTATCTTGTAAGTGGCTCTACAACTTGATGACAATAGGTTGTAAGATTGAGTCCACCCATTCAGAAAGGTTCTCCAAAAGAGATCCAATTCCCTCAATTATACTGGTGTGTGTGGGTGTTTAACATTTAGAGAATCAATCAATATAGCCCTTCTCTACCCCATGCCCACCATGTATCTGATTAATCTAGGGTGTCATTCAATTGTCTTAAGGCCTCTGCTATATAGTCATTCCTGAGCCCTATGCTACTGACTTTGATAATTATATCCCGTCTTACTTAAATAATTCAATGCTTGATGCTGCTTGTTAGTTAAATTCTATTTTCCATCTCTTCTAACTGTGGTCCTGCTGGAAGTGTTCTTTGATTTTCAGCAGCTATAGTTCTGTGACGCGTTTCACCAGCACAGCTAGCTATGTGTTGTCATATTATACTGTAGAGAGTGACATTTTCTGATATGAATTGCAACTGAAAAATGTAAATTTTAATAAGATCTGCTCTGATTTATAATTTATGATATGTCTTGCAGAGACCGACACCATCTATTTGTGTCCCAGCAATAACAAACCACACTCATTTTATATCTTCCACCAGTGCTCATTTTAAAGCCAAAGGAAGCATTGATTTAGACTAATTTAAGAATATAAATAACTGCATTATATAAAAAAGTATTTATATTTCTGATTAATAATACATTTTTATTTTAGTTTTTTCATGTAAAATAAATAGCATGTTTATATTTCTTACACTCCATAATAATGCGTGTTGCTGTGAAGCATTGCGCTCACGAGAGCGTGCTTCCATAGGCTCAAATGGGAGCCTCGTTCTCATGCCATGAGACTTGGCGTGAGAACCTCGCGCAACGATGGCAGCAAATTGTAAATATATATGTATATGATATTTTATATATATTTATGTGTATATACATATATATTTACAGGGAACATACAGTTCCCATAGACCGCAATGTAAAGGCACTTTTCCATGCCGTTTTCTTTTCTTTTCTTTTTTTTTTAAAACACCCCACACCCGCCAATGCTACAATTTTAATTTTTTAATAAAATATACACCACTGTATTTTGGGGACATTTGGGGCACACTTATAAAATTAACCAGAGATCTGATCTCTGGTTAATTTTATAAGTGTTAATTGCTTTCACGAGCTTGTGGTAGGAGTTAACAGCCAATTGTATTGGCTGATTATTTATTACGTGCCTGCAAACAGGCAAATTGGCCCTATTTGCATGCAATAAATTAGCGAACCACTTGCAATCTAGCCCTTAATCTGGTATTGCAAGCGTATAGTTAAAAACAACAACAAAAAAACAATAAGGCTGCGCTTGACCTTATGCACAGTATATTTTAATTAAATGAGAATGTATATCTATGCTTGTCTCAAAGAAACTGTATACAAACACAAGGTGTCTTTATAATGTACTGTTCAAAATCTTAAACGTATTTGACAAAATCTGACCAATGATTATTAAATAAATATTACATAGGTATTATTCCATAAAGAAATAAAATTCATTTCATATCATATACAAATTACAAACCTACTAGATTACCTCATCTTTATGACTCAGGGAGTATGGTAAATACTTGAATAATGCCAGAGTTCCTTAATTCCAGATACTCTCTCCCTTGATAGAAAATCTTAGGTGCTGCTGCCTTCCACATTCACTGAGTACAAGGAGTGCTCAGACTTTAGACACACTAGAATGATAAGAACCCAAAGCACATCCCAGATTCAAGGTAAAATGTTTTATACTTTATTTGTGCACACAATCTATTGCACTTACAAGAGATCCATATAAAAATTGCCTTATGAAGTAGCTTTACGGGAGAGTCTCCCTGCTCCACGGGATTCAACGGATGACAACTCCGGCTCCTCTTGAGACTGTATGAATCCACGGACTGTCTTGAAGAAGTTTGCAAAGGACAACTGAGACACGTAGACAGAACGGTCTAATTTTAAAGACAAGACTTGGCACTGAATAAGAGACATTTTTAAGCTAGACTTTTAAGCCGTTTTTTTTAAGCTGTTTTCTTAACAAAAGTACTTTGACTGGAGGAGTCCATGGATTCATACAGTCTCAAGAGGAGCAGGAGTTGTCATCCATTGAATCCAGTGGAGCAGGGAGACTCTCCCGTAAAGCTACTTCATAAGGCAATTTTTATATGGATCTCTTGTAAGTGCAATAGATTGTGTGCACAAATAAAGTATAAAACATTTTACCTTGAATCTGGGATGCGCTTTGTGTTCTTATCGTTCTAGTATAGTTAAAAAATTTAACGAGTGCATCTTAACGTGGTCAAAACCTTCTGTGCATGCTGTAAACTTTTAATGGATAAAGCAGATAGCGCTATTAGTGCACTCATTCCTCTTTCATTACAAGTGGTGTGGTAAGTGTTGTTCTTGTGAAAAATCCAAAACACCACTGAAGAAAATTATTATTAACACTATAGCTCAGAACTACTTATAGAACTCCACTACTTTTCACCCTTAGCTTAGCGCTCAAACAATATCCAACAAGAATTTAACAGTACGTCCCTATAGAATGCTGTGATGTGAGGGATTTAGTGCATCCCCCGCTGTCCGACATGCTGATGTTAGCGCTCATATGAGTGATAAAGAATAACTTTGGAATATAATATGGGCACAGAAATAGAAGAGCTATTGAGCTTGAGTGATGTAAAAAACACAATACTGCTGACATTTTCTAGGCCTTAATGTATAAAACATAGCTAAGTTTCAAAGAAGTCATGATGCTGTAAAGTATGAAGTCAATTTTCAAAGTGATAAAAGTAGAACTCCTAACTGTTCTGCATTTTGTGGGATCTCCTAAACCCTGTCCAGAAATGACTAACTCTGGTCCAAAATGTCCCAACATTTTTGGACTGTATTTATTCTAGACATGTGCACGGCTAAAAAATTCGGTTCGTTTTCGGTTCGGATCGATTCGGACTTTTCGAATTTCGGTTCAGATCGAATCGGATTCGGCAAAATTTGAATAAATTCGTTTCGGATTTATTCGGATCCGAATAAATTTGTTTCGGATTTATTCGGATTCGGCTGAATTCGGTTCTGTTCGGTTCCGAAATTCGGTATGTTTTAGTACACTAACACCCATTTAGTACACTAAGTCACTAACACCCATAAACTACCTATGAACCACTAAACCGAGGCCCCCCCACATCGCAAACCCTATAATAACATTATTTAACCCCTAATCTGCCGATCGGATATCGCCGCAACCTACATTATAACTATTAACCCCTAATCTGCTGTCCCTAACATAGCCGACCCCTACATTATAGTTATTAACCCCTAATCTGCCCCCCCCAACGTCGCCGCAATCTAACTACAAGTATTAACCCCTAATCTGCCGACCCGATATCACCGCCGCCTACATTATAGCTATTAACCCCTAATCTGCTGTCCCTAACACCGCCGACCCCTACATTATAGTTATTAACCCCTAATCTGCCCCCCCCCAACGTCGCCGCAATCTAACTACAAGTATTAACCCCTAATCTGCCGACCCGATATCGCCGCCTACATTATAGCTATTAACCCCTAATCTGCTGTCCCTAACACCGCCGACCCCTACATTATAGTTATTAACCCCTAATCTGCCCCCCCCAACGTTGCCGCAATCTAACTACAAGTATTAACCCCTAATCTGCCGACCGCAAATCGCCGCCAGAATAATAAATATATTAACCCCTAAACCGCCGCACTCCCGCCTCGCAAACACTATAATACATTTTATTAACCCCTAATCTGCCCTCCCTAACATCGCCGCCACCTACCTACTACATCTATTAACCCCTAATCTCCCGCCCCCAACGTCGCCGCTATAATAAGGTTATTAACCCCTAAACCTAAGTCTAACCCTAACACTAACACCCCCTAACTTAAATATAATTTAAATAAAACAAAATAAATTTACTATAGTTAAATAAATGAATCCTATTTAAAACTAAATACTTACCTGTAAAATAAACCCTAATATAGCTGCAATATAACTAATAGTTACATTGTAGCTATTTTAGCATTTATATTTATTTTACAGGCAACTTTGTATTTATTTTAACTAGGTACAATAGTTATTAAATAGTTAATAACTATTTAATAACTACCTAGCTAAAATAAATACAAATTTACCTGTAAAATAAATCCTAACCTAAGTTACAATTACACCTAACACTACACTATCATTACATTAATTAAATAAATGAATCCTATTTAAAACTAAATACTTACCTGTAAAATAAACCCTAATATAGCTGCAATATAACTAATAGTTACATTGTAGCTATTTTAGCATTTATATTTATTTTACAGGCAACTTTGTATTTATTTTAACTAGGTACAATAGCTATTAAATAGTTATTGACTAATTAATAGCTACCTAGTAAAAATAATTACAAAATTACCTGTAAAATAAATCCTAACCTAAGTTACAATTAAACCTAACACTACACTATCATTAAATAAATTAACTACAAGTACCTACAATTATCTACAATTAAATAAACTAAAGTACAAAAAAAAACCCACTAACCTACAAAAAAAAACCAAACACTAAATTACAAAAAATAAAAAAATATTACAAGAATTTTAAACTAATTACACCTAATCTAAGCCCCCTAATAAAATAACAAAGCCCCCCAAAATAAAAAAAAATGCCCTACCCTATACTAAATTACAAAAGTTAACAGCTCTATTACCTTACCAACCCTTAAAAGGGCCTTTTGCGGGGCATGCCCCAAAGAAAACAGCTCTTTGCCTGTAAAAAAACCCCACAATACCCCCCCCCACATTACAACCCACCACCCACATACCCCTACTCTAACCCAAACCCCCCTTAAATAAACCTAACACTACCCCCCTGAAGATCTCCCTACCTTGAGTCGTGTTCACCCAGCCGGGCCGAAGTCTTCATCCGATGGGGCAGAAGAGTACATCCAGACCGGCAGAGGTCTTCATCCAAGCGGGGCAAGAAGAAGTCTTCCATCCATCATACAAGTACCAAAATACAAACAAACACTAAATTACCAAAAATAATAAAATATTACAATAATTTTAAACTAATTACACCTAATCTAAGCCCCCCACTAGCTATTAATATAGCTACAATATAACTAATAGTTACATTGTAGCTATTTTAGGATTTATATTTATTTTACAGGCAACTTTGTATTTATTTTAACTAGGTACAATAGTTATTAAATAGTTAATAACTATTTAATAACTACCTAGCTAAAATAAATACAAATTTACCTGTAAAATAAATCATAACCTAAGTTACAATTACACCTAACACTACACTATCATTAAATTAATTAAATAAATGAATCCTATTTAAAACTAAATACTTACCTGTAAAATAAACCCTAATATAGCTGCAATATAACTAATTGTTACATTGTAGCTATTTTAGCATTTATATTTATTTTACAGGCAACTTTGTATTTATTTTAACTAGGTTCAATAGCTATTAAATAGATATTGACTATTTAATAGCTACCTAGTTAAAATAATTACAAAATTACCTGTAAAATAAATCCTAACCTAAGTTACAATTAAACCTAACATTACACTATCATTAAATAAATTAACTACAAGTACCTACAATTAAATACAATTAAATAAACTAAACTAAAGTACAAAAAACCCCCCACTAAATTACAAAAAATAAAAAAAATATTACAAGAATTTTAAACTAATTACACCTAATCTAAGCCCCCTAATAAAATAACAAAGCCCCCCAAAATAAAAAAAATGCCCTACCCTATACTAAATTACAAAAGTTAACAGCTCTATTACCTTACCAGCCCTTAAAATGGCCTTTTGCGGGGGCATGCCCCAAAGAAAACAGCTCTTTTGCCTGTAAAAAAAAACACAATACCCCCCCCCCACATTACAACCCACCACCCACATACCCCTACTCTAACCCAAACCCCCCTTAAATAAACCTAACACTACCCCCCTGAAGATCTCCCTACCGTGTCTTCACCCAGTGGGCCGAAGTCTTCATCCGATGGGGCAGAAGAGGACATCCAGACCGGCAGAAGTCTTCATCCAAGCGGGGCAAGAAGAGGTCTTCCATCCATCAGAAGTCTTGATCCAGGCGGCATCTTCTCTGTTCATCCATCCGGAGCGGAGCGGCAGCATCCTGAAGAGACATCCGACGCAGAGCATCCTCTTCTTTCTTGATCCGACGACTAAATGACTGTACCTTTAAGTGACATCATCCAAGATGGCGTCCCGTGAATTCCGATTGGCTGATAGGATTCTATCAGCCAATCGGAATTAAGGTAGGAATATTCTGATTGGCTGATGGAATCAGCCAATCAGATTCAAGTTCAATCTGATTGACTGATCCAATCAGCCAATCAGATTGACCTCACATTCTATTGGCTGTTCCGATCAGCCAATAGAATGCAAGCTCAATCTGATTGGCTGATTGGATCAGCCAATCGGATTGAACTTGAATCTGATTGGCTGATTCCATCAGCCAATCAGAATATTCCTACCTTAATTCCGATTGGCTGATAGAATCCTATCAGCCAATCGGAATTCGAGGGACGCCATCTTGGATGACGTCACTTAAAGGTACAGTCATTTAGTCGTCGGATCAAGAAAGAAGAGGATGCTCTGCGTCGGATGTCTCTTCAGGATGCTGCCGCTCTGCTCCGGATGGATGAACAGAGAAGATGCCGCCTGGATCAAGACTTCTGATGGATGGAAGACCTCTTCTTGCCCCGCTTGGATGAAGACTTCTGCCGGTCTGGATGTCCTCTTCTGCCCCATCGGATGAAGACTTCGGCCCACTGGGTGAAGACACGGTAGGGAGATCTTCAGGGGGGTAGTGTTAGGTTTATTTAAAGGGACACTGTACCCAAAATTTTTCTTTTGTAATTCAGAAAGAGCATGCAATTTTAAGCAACTTTCTAATTTACTCCTATTATCAATTTTTCTTAGTTCTCTTGCTATCATTATTTGAAAAAGAAGGCATCTAAGCTTTTTTTTGGTTTCAATACTCTGGACAGCACTTTTTTATTGGTGGATGAATTTATCCACCAATCAGCAAGGACAACCCAGGTTGTTCACCAAAAATGGGCCGGCATCTAAACTTACATTCTTGCATTTCAAATAAAGATACCAAGAGAATGAAGAAAATTTTATAATAGGAGTACATTAGAAAGTTGCTTAAAATTTCATGCTCAATCTGAATCACCAAAGAAATATTTTGGGTACAGTGTCCCTTTAAGGGGGGTTTGGGTTAGAGTAGGGGTATGTGGGTGGTGGGTTGTAATGTGGGGGGGGGTATTGTGTTTTTTTTACAGGCAAAAGAGCTGTTTTCTTTGGGGCATGCCCCCGCAAAAGGCCCTTTTAAGGGCTGGTAAGGTAATAGAGCTGTTAACTTTTGTAATTTAGTATAGGGTAGGGCATTTTTTTTATTTTGGGGGGCTTTGTTATTTTATTAGGGGGCTTAGATTAGGTGTAATTAGTTTAAAATTCTTGTAATATTTTTTTATTTTTTGTAATTTAGTGTTTGTTTTTTGTACTTTAGTTTAGTTTATTTCATTGTATTTAATTGTAGGTACTTGTAGTTAATTTATTTAATTTATTTCATGATAGTGTAGTGTTAGGTTTAATTGTAACTTAGGTTAGGATTTATTTTACAGGTAATTTTGTAATTATTTTAACTAGGTAGCTATTAAACAGTAAATATCTATTTAATAGCTATTTTACCTAGTTAAAATGAATACAAAGTTGCCTGTAAAATAAATATAAATGCTAAAATAGCTACAATGAAACTATTAGTTATATTGTAGCTATATTAGGGTTTATTTTACAGGTAAGTATTTAGTTTTAAATAGAATTCATTTATTTAATTAATTTAATGATAGTGTAGTGTTAGGTGTAATTGTAACTTAGGTTAGGATTTATTTTACAGGTAAATTTGTATTTATATTAGCTAGGTAGTTATTAAATAGTTATTAACTATTTAATAACTATTGTACCTAGTTAAAATAAATACAAAGTTGCCTGTAAAATAAATATAAATCCTAAATTAGCTACAATGTAACTATTAGTTATATTGTAGCTATATTAATAGCTAGTGGGGGCTTAGATTAGGTGTAATTAGTTTAAAATTATTGTAATATTTTATTATTTTTGGTAATTTAGTGTTTGTTTTTTGGTACTTTTCTGATGGATGGAAGACCTCTTCTTGCCCCGCTTGGATGAAGACTTCTGCCGGTCTGGATGTCCTCTTCTGCCCCATCGGATGAAGACTTCGGCCCGGCTGGGTAAACACGACTCAAGGTAGGGAGATCTTCAGGGGGGTAGTGTTAGGTTTATTTAAGGGGGGTTTGGGTTAGAGTAGGGGTATGTGGGTGGTGGGTTGTAATGGGGGGGGGTATTGTGTTTTTTTTTACAGGCAAAAGAGCTGTTTTCTTTGGGGCATGCCCCGCAAAAGGCCCTTTTAAGGGTTGGTAAGGTAATAGAGCTGTTAACTTTTGTAATTTAGTATAGGGTAGGGCATTTTTTTTTATTTTGGGGGGCTTTGTTATTTTATTAGGGGGCTTAGATTAGGTGTAATTAGTTTAAAATTCTTGTAATATTTTTTTATTTTTTGTAATTTAGTGTTTGTTTTTTTTGTTTTTTTTGTAATTTAGTGGGGGTTTTTTTGTACTTTAGTTTATTTAATTGTAGATAATGGTAGGTACTTTGTAGTTAATTTATTTAATGATAGTGTAGTGTTAGGTTTAATTGTAACTTAGGTTAGGATTTATTTTACAGGTAATTTTGTAATTATTTTAACTAGGTAGCTATTAATTAGTCAATAACTATTTAACCTAGTTAAAATAAATACAAATTTGCCTGTAAAATAAATATAAATGCTAAAATAGCTACAATGTAACTATTAGTTATATTGCAGCTATATTAGGGTTTATTTTACAGGTAAGTATTTAGTTTTAAATAGGATTCATTTATTTAACTATAGTAAATTTATTTCGTTTTATTTAAATTATATTTAAATTAGGGGGTGTTAGTGTTAGGGTTAGACTTAGGTTTAGGGGTTAATAACCTTATTATAGCGGCGACGTTGGGGGCGGGAGATTAGGGGTTAATAATTGTAGGTAGTTGTCGGCGATGTTAGGGAGGGCAGATTAGGGGTTAATAAAATGTATTATAGTGTTTGCGAGGCGGGAGTGCGGCGGTTTAGGGGTTAATACATTTATTATAGTGGCAGCAATTTGCGGTCGGCAGATTAGGGGTTAATACTTGTAGTTAGATTGTGGCGACGTTGGGGGGGCAGATTAGGGGTTAATAACTATAATGTAGGGGTCGGCGGTGTTAGGGACAGCAGATTAGGGGTTAATAGCTATAATGTAGGCGGCGGCGATATCGGGTCGGCAGATTAGGGGTTAATACTTGTAGTTAGATTGCGGCGACATTGGGGGGGGCAGATTAGGGGTTAATAACTATAATGTAGGGGTCGGCGGTGTTAGGGACAGCAGATTAGGGGTTAATAGCTATAATGTAGGCGGCGGCGATATCGGGTCGGCAGATTAGGGGTTAATACTTGTAGTTAGATTGCAGCGACGTTGGGGGGGGCAGATTAGAGGTTAATAACTATAATGTAGGGGTCGGCGGTGTTAGGGACAGCAGATTAGGGGTTAATAGCTATAATGTAGGCGGCGGCGATATCGGGTCGGCAGATTAGGGGTTAATACTTGTAGTTAGATTGCGGAGACGTTGGGGGGGGCAGATTAGGGGTTAACAACTATAATGTAGGGGTCGGCGGTGTTAGGGACAGCAGATTAGGGGTTAATAGCTATAATGTAGGTGGCAGCGATATTCGGTTGGCAGATTAGGGGTTAATAAAATAATGCAGGTGTTAGCGATAGCGGGGGCGGCAGATTAGGGGTTAATAAGTGTCAGATTAGGGGTGTTTAGAGACTCGGGGTACATGTTAGGGTGTTAGGTGCAGACTTAGTGTTTCCCCATAGGAAACAATCAAGCTGCGGTGTTAGGTTTTTTTTCAGCCAAAACTCCCATTGTTTCCTATGGGGAAATGCCGAATTTTACCGAGCTAATTCGGATTTATTCGGAGATACGGCAGCTATTTCGGATTCATTCGGTAGATTCGGAAGTATTTTAATTCGGAAATCCGAATCGATCCGAATCTCCGAATTTACCAAGTTTTCCGAATTTCCGAATAAATCCGAAACGAACCGCACATGTCTAATTTATTCTGCCCATGAACCCCTAACCTTATTGCAGGAACCAAGACATTGTTTTCTTACCTTCTTGTTCCTTGTCAAAGCTGGGAAGTGTGTAGTACAAGAGTAAATAAAGTTTGACACTTAAAACAACACAATTTGATTGTAGTCTATGAGTACAACATATGTGTCTCTCTCTTAAACACTTTTAAGATATGTAATTTCAACAAAACAACTGTTGTTTATTATTTCCACCTTGACTACTGCAACTTATTAATACTCTCAGGTCTTTCTGTTTTTCATTTCTCTTGTGCAAATGTATCTACAAATGTATCTCTCTTCCTGTCCCCTGATCAATTCAACCATTTGCCATGAAGCCAGTAATTTGTATCTTCATTTATTTCTCATATGTCGTACAGCAGTGTTTTTCTTTCCCGCAATCATCATATAACTTCACTGTGTATTGTCGCTATCACCATGGAAACAATTTACGTGGGTTTTGTATTGGGAAGGGACTTTTACTTCATATTAGTTGGTCTAAATAAAGGATATAACTTCCCTAAAATCTTCACACTATAACTGTGTTTTACTGTAAAAATCCAGAGAGTGCATTCAGTTTTTGTAGGAAATGGATATACTGCAGACGCAGTCCACTTAAAGGGGCATGCTCTTGAGAACAGTAGGTGGTAGTTTCCACTATAAAAATAAACCTAAAACCAATTTCAGTATGTTTAATTACACAATGTTGATATAATATTATTATTATCGGGTTTTTTTTGTACCAACAGATTCCGCAGCGCTAATATATGCATGTCCTCAATTAAAACACTACGCTGGAAAAAAAGCTGAATATATATATATATATATATATATATATATATATATATTTACAGTGTATATATATATATATATATATATATATATATATATGTGTTTGTACATATGTATTTATGTGTATATATATGTATTTACAGACATATAAATACATATGTACACATATATAAAGTGCATTAGAGCCCTTTGCAGTCTACATGTAAAATCATATTTATGCAATATTCATATTTAAACAAAAAATACACAAAAAGAAAATGATTAACCTGTTAAAACTTAAACAATAATAAAAAAGGATATTCATATTTAATAAAGGTTTTAACTATGTTTTTAGTGTAAATATTTCACATTCCAATGTTCTGCACATACAGGGAGTGCAGAATTATTAGGCAAATGAGTATTTTGACCACATCATCCTCTTTATGCATGTTGTCTTACTCCAAGCTGCATAGGCTCGAAAGCCTACTACCAATTAAGCATATTAGGTGATGTGCATCTCTGTAATGAGAAGGGGTGTGGTCTAATGACATCAACACCCTATATCAGGTGTGTATAATTATTAGGCAACTTCCTTTCCTTTGGCAAAATGGGTCAAAAGAAGGACTTGACAGGCTCAGAAAAGTAAAAAATAGTGAGATATCTTGCAGAGGGATGCAGCACTCTTAAAATTGCAAAGCTTCTGAAGCGTGATCATCGAACAATCAAGCGTTTCATTCAAAATAGTCAACAGGGTCGCAAGAAGCGTGTGGAAAAACCAAGGCGCAAAATAACTGCCCATGAACTGAGAAAAGTCAAGCGTGCAGCTGCCAAGATGCCACTTGCCACCAGTTTGGCCATATTTCAGAGCTGCAACATCACTGGAGTGCCCAAAAGCACAAGGTGTGCAATACTCAGAGACATGGCCAAGGTAAGAAAGGCTGAAAGACGACCACCACTGAACAAGACACACAAGCTGAAACGTCAAGACTGGGCCAAGAAATATCTCAAGACTGATTTTTCTAAGGTTTTATGGACTGATGAAATGAGAGTGAGTCTTGATGGGCCAGATGGATGGGCCCGTGGCTGGATTGGTAAAGGGCAGAGAGCTCCAGTCCGACTCAGACGCCAGCAAGGTGGAGGTGGAGCACTGGTTTGGGCTGGTATCATCAAAGATGAGCTTGTGGGGCCTTTTCGGGTTGAGGATGGAGTCAAGCTCAACTCCCAGTCCTATTGCCAGTTTCTGGAAGACACCTTCTTCAAGCAGTGGTACAGGAAGAAGTCTGCATCCTTCAAGAAAAACATGATTTCTCCAACATAGGTGTGTCCGGTCCACGGCGTCATCCTTACTTGTGGGATATTCTCCTCCCCAACAGGAAATGGCAAAGAGCCCAGCAAAGCTGGTCACATGATCCCTCCTAGGCTCCGCCTACCCCAGTCATTCTCTTTGCCGTTGTACAGGCAACATCTCCACGGAGATGGCTTAGAGTTTTTTAGTGTTTAACTTCAAAGTTCCTTGCTACGGGTCCAGATCCAGGGATCCCAAGGCGGCTCTAGTGGATGCACTAGTGGCACCTTGGACCTTCAAACTAGCTTATGTGTTCCCGCCATTTCCTCTCATCCCCAGGCTGGTAGCCAGGATCAATCAGGAGAGGGCGTCGGTGATCTTGATAGCTCCTGCGTGGCCACGCAGGACTTGGTATGCAGATCTGGTGAATATGTCATCGGCTCCACCTTGGAAGCTACCTTTGAGACGAGACCTTCTTGTTCAGGGTCCGTTCGAACATCCGAATCTGGTTTCACTCCAGCTGACTGCTTGGAGATTGAACGCTTGATCTTATCGAAGCGAGGGTTCTCAGATTCTGTTATCGATACTCTTGTTCAGGCCAGAAAGCCTGTAACTAGAAAGATTTACCACAAAATTTGGAAAAAATATATCTGTTGGTGTGAATCTAAAGGATTCCCTTGGGACAAGGTTAAGATTCCTAAGATTCTATCCTTCCTTCAAGAAGGATTGGAAAAAGGTTTATCTGCTAGTTCCCTGAAGGGACAGATTTCTGCCTTGTCTGTGTTACTTCACAAAAAGCTGGCAGCTGTGCCAGATGTTCAAGCCTTTGTTCAGGCTCTGGTTAGAATTAAGCCTGTTTACAAACCTTTGACTCCTCCTTGGAGTCTCAACTTAGTTCTTTCAGTTCTTCAGGGGGTTCCGTTTGAACCCCTACATTCCGTTGATATTAAGTTATTATCTTGGAAAGTTTTGTTTTTAGTTGCGATTTCTTCTGCTAGAAGAGTTTCAGAATTATCTGCTCTGCAGTGTTCTCCTCCTTATCTGGTGTTCCATGCAGATAAGGTGGTTTTACGTACTAAACCTGGTTTTCTTCCAAAAGTTGTTTCTAACAAAAACATTAACCAGGAGATTATCGTACCTTCTCTGTGTCCGAAACCAGTGTCAAAGAAGGAACGTTTGTTGCACAATCTGGATGTTGTTCGCGCTCTAAAATTCTATTTAGATGCTACAAAGGATTTTAGACAAACATCTTCCTTGTTTGTTGTTTATTCCAGTAAAAGGAGAGGTCAAAAAGCAACTTCTACCTCTCTCTCTTTTTGGATTAAAAGCATCATCAGATTGGCTTACGAGACTGCCGGACGGCAGCCTCCCGAAAGAATCACGGCTCATTCCACTAGGGCTGTGGCTTCCACATGGGCCTTCAAGAACGAGGCTTCTGTTGATCAGATATGTAGGGCAGCGACTTGGTCTTCACTGCACACTTTTACCAAATTTTACAAGTTTGATACTTTTGCTTCTTCTGAGGCTATTTTTGGGAGAAAGGTTTTGCAAGCCGTGGTGCCTTCCATTTAGGTGACCTGATTTGCTCCCTCCCTTCATCCGTGTCCTAAAGCTTTGGTATTGGTTCCCACAAGTAAGGATGACGCCGTGGACCGGACACACCTATGTTGGAGAAAACAGAATTTATGTTTACCTGATAAATTACTTTCTCCAACGGTGTGTCCGGTCCACGGCCCGCCCTGGTTTTTTTTAATCAGGTCTGATAATTTATTTTCTTTAACTACAGTCACCACGGTACCATATGGTTTCTCCTATGCAAATATTCCTCCTTAACGTCGGTCGAATGACTGGGGTAGGCGGAGCCTAGGAGGGATCATGTGACCAGCTTTGCTGGGCTCTTTGCCATTTCCTGTTGGGGAGGAGAATATCCCACAAGTAAGGATGACGCCGTGGACCGGACACACCGTTGGAGAAAGTAATTTATCAGGTAAACATAAATTCTGTTTTTCATGCAGGACAATGCTCCATCACACGCGTCCAAGTACTCCACAGCGTGGCTGGCAAGAATTGGTATAAAAGAAGAAAAACTAATGACATGGCCTCCTTGTTCACCTGATCTGAACCCCATTGAGAACCTGTGGTCCATCATCAAATGTGAGATTTACAAGGAGGGAAAACAGTACACCTCTCTGAACAGTGTCTGGGAGGCTGTGGTTGCTGCTGCACGCAATGTTGATGGTGAACAGATCAAAACACTGACAGAATCCATGGATGGCAGGCTTTTGAGTGTCCTTGCAAAGAAAGGTGGCTATATTGGTCACTGATTTGTTTTTGTTTTGTTTTTGAATGTCAGAAATGTATATTTGTGAATGTTGAGATGTTATATTGGTTTCACTGGTAAAAATAAATAATTGAAATGGGTATATATTTGTTTTTTGTTAAGTTGCCTAATAATTATGCACAGTAATAGTCACCTGCACACACAGATATCCCCCTAAAATAGCTATAACTAAAAACAAACTAAAAACTACTTCCAAAACTATTCAGCTTTGATATTAATGAGTTTTTTGGGTTCATTGAGAACATGCTTGTTGTTCAATAATAAAATTAATCCTCAAAAATACAACTTGCCTAATAATTCTGCACTCCCTGTAGAAGAATATGTTCTATGTAATTGTAAATAGATATAACTATATATAGCTGTATATATCTATACCTACTGTATATATATAATCATCTATATAGAGGTATATAAATATATTGTACCAAAATACCATAAAATATTTAAAAAAAAAATATTTATGAATAAATAGAACATAGTCTTCTATGTGAAAAACATTGGAATGTGAAATATTCATATTTTAATGTCAGGTTAGAGCACTTGTGATCGGGTTTGCATGGTGTCCCCCCCCCCCCCCCCCACACTTTTTTGCTCCGTTGACTTCTATTAGAGAATAAGTTACACACTCAAGATATTCGAAGTTTGGCTTTTTATGCGCGCCGGTTATTGCCAGAGGCCAGAGCAAAAACGTTTTACTTTCAACTTGTAATACAAGCGCTATTTGACACGCTCAAAAACTTCTAGCGGAGTTAGTGCTCGAGTGGGAGCGATAAATGGAGTACAATGCAGATAGCTATTTATTTATTTTTTATGTTTGTTCCAAGCACAAGGAATTTGGGTTTCTATATACAGTATGTAAAATAAAATCAAACTTTCAAAGTTCAAGTGGCAAAAAAATAAATAAATCTTTAAGCTTGTATAAATATGTTAATGTTTATAGACTGTTACTGTGCAGACTAATATCAATTAATTTTATCATTAACCTTGAAACATTAATTTTGGATTTATAATTTGAGTTTATGAACTGCTAATGAAATTGCAAAAGATTTCATGAAGAAGGTTAGAGCGCTACCCAGATACAGTCAACCAGGGAGATATAAAGCACTTATAACTTCATTAGATTAATAATTAAAAATTCATCAATCAACCAGTTGCTACTATTTCTCAATGTCTCACGTCCATATAATGAATTTATGTTAAAGTTTGAACACAAGAATTGATTTTATACCAGAAAGCAAGCATTTGTTTAAAAAAAAAAATAGCTGTAAATTCAGGTTGTTATAATTAAATTTTTGTAATTATTTAAATTAATTTGAGATTTCAAAAGAAAAAAATATATACATTATAACAAAAGTAAAAGTGAATTACAAAATTAAATATGCAATTTATACATAATGATATGTTTAAATGAGAATTCCATAATTATTACATAAAACAAAGAGAGGAAGAAAGGAGAAAAGGATTAAAATATAATTACCATAATACATTTTAAATACTTTATTAAAAGAAATGAAAGCGAATCCACAACACTTAAATGCAAAATATTGTTTAATGCCAATGTGAAAGTACACATAAACATGCAATGTTTCAGCCTTACAGGCCATAAATCATGCAACATTTACAATGACACGTTACTTTTAAATAAGAAACATCCAATAGGTATAGGGGAATGAATTAACCCCTTAATCACTAAATGAAAAACAATTTAAAAGCACCATTATATCACCATCTAATGGCTATATATTTATTCTTCACAGTATTCATTATATACACATACAGGTATACCTCACTTTACAGCGCTTCACGGAGCTGAAGTTCAACCTCCAAGGACTTTGAAACAGCGCTGCACTCATCGTGAGATTGCAAGACAAGTAACTGGCACCATTTTGTTATGCGTAGTTCACACTGTTGACAGCATTACAGTGCAATCTGTGTCTCAGTATTGTAGTCTGGCAAATTGTACCACAGTAATTGTCACTTTTTTACAGGTACAGTTTTTATTGAATACTGTGCTGTTCTAGTGTTAAACTAAACTTAGCCCTATTGCACCCCTAATATATGTTAGATAAAACCATGTTTTCAAGTTTTTAAACACACTGGCAATTGAAAAGAAAGCTAAAACTACATTGTTTCACTTTAAGGCGGTTTTCACATTACAGTGGGGCTCCAGTTCCTAACCCGCTGTATGAGCGGGATATACCTGAATTCTATTAAAACCTTTGGTTTACACACTATACACTATCAGGCCCATTTATCAAGCTCCGTACGGAGCTTGAAGGGCCGTGTTTCTGGCGAGTCTTCAGACTCGCCAGAAACACAAGTTATGAAGCAGCGGTCTAAAGACCGCTGCTTCATAACCCTGTCCGCCTGCTCTGAGCAGGCGGACAGGAATCGCCGGAAATCAACCCGATCGAATACGATCGGGTTGATTGACACCCCCCTGCTGGCGGCCGATTGGCCGCGAGTCAGCAGGGGGCGGCGTTGCACCAGAAGCTCTTGTGAGCTGCTGGTGCAATGTTAAATGCGGAGAGCGTATTGCTCTCCGCATTTAGCGAGGTCTTGCGGACCTGATCCGCAGTGTCGGATCAGGTCCGCAAGCCCTTTGATAAATGGGCCCCTATGTGTGGATGACTGAGATTTAATAACATTGCTTATGGTGTCAGCTGTCCATTATTCAATCAGACAGTCCAGCATTTTATCAGTCTGTCCAATACAATCTGTGCTAAAATGTCCAAGTTTCTTTTTTAATTCCCCAAAAAGGCAGCTACATTTTTAAATGGGGTAAAATCTCTCCTGTCTTTGGTAGCAATAGGGATACAAACATCATTGCTCTCTGTGTGCTATTGGTAGTCGGGGGTGGGGTTCAAATGACTGTTCTGTGAGTTTTTCTGGCAGCCAGAGAGAAGTAAATTATATCACATGCAAAAAGACCAATAAATTCCTGTGTAACAGTATTTACCTCTACAAGTTCAGATAGGTATTTGCGAATATGAGACCGGATAATTTGCTATTTAGAAGGACACTAAAGTGTTAAAAATCTAAGTTCCTATAGGAGGCGCTATAGCTAGTGGAAGTGTATCTAAATAGGTAAATACACACACTCCCACTAATAATATCACAACAATAGCTAGATACTCCTAGTGAGCAATAAGCCACATAATGATATATATAGCATGTACATAAAAATGGAACTGATAATAATGGATAGAAAAAGCAAATGAGGGAATAAGGTTAATGTGACTGCAGATCCCTCAATTACATTAAAAAAATAAAAATCATACAAAACCAGTCCATTAGTGTATCTATGTATTTGATCAGTCCCAAGGAATGTCCTTATAGAATGGTGTAGATCTTTAGTAATGATGAGACTTGTATGACGTCCGTTCAATGCAGGCAGCACTCTAACTTCACCATAGGTGATGAGGCAATTCTATATAAAAACACAGGAAAGGAAAGAGGCTCCGTATGTGTGAATCAGTATGAACAACTGGGTGAAAATACACAGGAGACACAGGGTACTCATATTGTATGAAGGCACCCTCTTGTGCCAATAGGAGCAAGCTGTTTTTTTTTACAGCAGACCAGCCAGCTGAGCAATATACTGGATACAGCGGTGCGAATAACCCCAGATGGACAGCAGGACTCAGGATATATTCCACTCTCCAGAATAGAGAGATTCCAGCAAAGGAAGCACAGGGGAGGCTATACCAAACCCTCCCAGGGTAGCGTAGTATAGAATGCACACAGCAATGAGAGTTTAAAAAACTTTAGAATTTGTTTAATAAAACAGAATATAAAACAAAATTAAAAACAACTCATGCTTAAGTTGTGCATAAGTGCAATAATGCAACGCGTTTCACGGAACAAACCATTTCATCAGGATATATATATCAGTATATTATATAACATTGTTAATTAAGAAAATCTTGAAAAACTGTTGCCGTATAGTGCTCCAGAAACCTGCACACGCCTGAACCTAACAACGTGTATTTGAACAAAGAATACTAAGAGAACAAAGTGAATTTGATAACAAGTAAATTGTAAAGTTTTTGTTTTTTTATAAATTGTACACTATGTAATTCATGAGAGAAAAATGTTTGGTTTTTATGCCCGTTTAACTCATTATCGACAATCAGAGTGTTCCAACTTCTGCCTCACATATGTAATCTCACTGCAACTTAAAATGGAAAATAAGGTAAAAATATAAGTAACCAATCTGTTGTTGTGTAACCGTCCTGCTGGCACAGACCCAAAAGACACCAGCTGTTCTCAGAACACGGTGAAAGCCATTACTTGCGCTCAGAGTTACACAAGAGAAAATGAAAGTGCTCCAAATGCTTTACACACACAAAGGGAAATGTTCAAATTGCAGCTAGTTTTATTGATTACTTAGTAAACACAAGGTGGGTTTTTCATCTCCGCTACAGTATTGAGAAAAAGGTTGCTAAATGCTATCAGAACAGGTGTTGTTGATGATAAATGTCTAATGAAACATTATTTCTGAATAAAAAGAAGTTTTTTCAAATGTATAGATGTGTTACATGATAATATTATATGAACCCTTGCTATGACGCAGTACGTTTAGATGTATCAGGCAAATTAAAGACATCATGCGAAAGAGAAAAAGTGGAAAACACTGGAAGATGTAATTAAGCATTAAAGCAAAGCAAATTAAAGGGACATTAAACACTAAATAAATGCTAAATAGAATGATGCATTCAAAGAAAAGATTAGTCTGAGAATAACATGTAGATGTATTTTGTAAAGCTCCATTAGTTGTTTAAATATTGACAAAATAAGTGTAAAGTTTTAGTGTCTGTAAACAATGGGAGCTGCCATGTTGTAACTTGTGTTACCTTCTCTGCTGTGGCCAATCAGGGACAGTTTTAAATAGGTCACTAGAGTGTGCAGCCAATGGCTGTGTGGAATATAACAGTGTTCTGCACTTCCATTTCTAACAGGAACTGAAAAGCTCACAGTTTCAGAATAGAATTACAGGAAAATGGGACAGAATAAATAATTAAAGTATATTGCAGAGGTTTTTGTATTTATGCAGTTTATCATTTTGTATTACAATCACAAAGTGTTTAATGTCCCTTTAAGCAAAATACATAATAGGTTTATCAACAGATTTAAGGGACCATTAATAGGCAGTAGAATTGCATAATTAAGAAGTGCATAATAAAAAGACAATGCAATAGCACGTATTCTAAATTTTAAATAAGCAGTAGATTTTTTTCTGACATGTATTTTCCCACCCTTTTGCAAGCCCCCTGTATCATGTGACAGCCATCAGCCAATCACAGACTAGTATACATATACACTTTGCACATGCTCAGTAGAAGCTAATACCTCAGAATGTGTGCATATAAAAAGACTTGCACAATTTGATAATGCAAGTAAATTGGAATGTATCTTGCATGCTCTTTCTGAATCATGAAAAATGAGTTTTGACTTTTAGATTAGCATGAGAATATTGTGCAGATTTTTTTTGGATTTTTTTTAATCATGGGATTGATCACAATTTATTACTTGATTATTGGCCTGTGAATGGCTGCAGCTGAGATGTTTTTAATGTCGGTGTGTCCGTCTTGTTTTTTGGGGCAAAATCATTTTTTCACTTATGGAATTCCACAGTTAAAAGGACTTGATAAACTACAAACACTATTTTACTCATTATCAAGAAGCTCAAAATGTTTTTTTTTTTAATATAACATTGTTTTTGTGCATGAACAAAAAGACAATGAAATGTCCCCCCCCCACCATGTTGGATGACATTAGGTATAAAGGCTACTACAGGTATACCTTACTTACAGCGTTTCGCTAATACAGCGCTTTGTGGAGCTGAAGTTCAACCTCCAAGGATTTTGAAACAGTGCTGTACTCATCGTGAGATTGCGAGAAAAGTGACTGGCACCATATTGTTATGCTTAGTTCACTCTGTTTACAGCATTACAGTGCAATCTGTGTCTCTGTGTTATAGTCTGGCAAATTTTACTACAGTAATTGTCACTATTTTACAGGTACAGTATTTATTGAATACTAATTGAATACTTTGCTGTGCTAGTGTTAAACTAAACGTAGCGCTATTGCACTCCTAATATCGCTTCAAACATGTTTTCAAGTTTTTAAACACTTGCAAGTGAAAAGAAAGCTAAAACTGCCTTGTTTCTCTTTAAAGTGAAGGTAAACTTTGGTGAATGAAAGCCCGTTTTTAAAAAATGCTATTTAAAACAGGGGCACTTTCATTCATCAAAGTTTACAAAGCAGCCGTTTTGTTAAAAAAAAATCATTTTTTTCTTTTCACTGCTACAGCAGCTTCATTATTTATTACTCAATTATTATATGAAAAGCAGGAATGAAAGCATATAAATACATATGTACATATATATATATAGAGGCTTACCATCATTTTTAGAGGTGAAACTGGGACCATCTGGCATGGTACCAGTGGAGGGTGTGGTCATGGGAGCCTGGTGATTGTCGTCCGGAACTGATTTTCCACAGAGGGTTGCTATACAGAGACAGATATGGTAAATAGCCCTATAATAAATAAGTAATCTTTGTGATCACTGCCTATCACAGAGGACAGCTTTTGCTAATAAGTTCCCCAGAATGCAATTTATCTGCACAAGCTCATTATTACACAGCATTATACTATATACAAATAGATCAACAAAATAGGTGGCACAAGTTAATGCTGTTCTGACTAATAGTGGTGTAAATGTGTATCAGGTTCCCTGTGTGTCTGATAATATTCTCACCATACATAGGCTGTGTTGAAATTAAAAGATAAATGATGTCTCTCCAGGACAATAAAGCTTCCAGATTCAAATTCTATAATACAAATACCGTATTTTTCGCTCCATAAGACGCACCTGACCATAAGACACACCTAGTTTTTAGAGGAGGAAAACAAGAAAAAAATATTCTAATCCTAAACCCCTAACCCTAAACCCCTAACCCTAAACCCTAACCTATTCCTTCAAGTACTAAATATATCTGGTCTATTTGATTAGTAGTTACTAATTAGTTAGTACTGAGTACTCAATTTGAGAGGTTCTTTTGTAAGCAGTAACAGATGAAACATAAGTATGAGTAGTGTATATTTCTTAGATACATAGTAGTTTGTGACAGAGGGGTTAACAACAATCACCAGATGCTAAGGTTAACCCTTCTGACTTAATTTCAGCCCCTTGCTAGTTAGAAATATGGACACAGGATTCAGGTTCTAACTCAGTAGGCAATGTGTGCTCAGAGACTGATGTAGAGCTTAGGCATTGCCAGCATAGCAGTTACTGACCCATGGAGAGTAATAACAGGACGGTAGGCATTGCCAGCATAGCAGTTACTGACCCAAGGAGTGTAATAACAGGACGGTAGGCATTGCCAGCATAGCAGTTACTGACCCAAGGAGAGTAATAACAGGACGGTAGGCATTGCCAGCATAGCAGTTACTGACCCAAGGAGAGTAATAACAGGACGGTAGGCATTGCCAGCATAGCAGTTACTGACCCAAGGAGAGTAATAACAGGACAGTAGCAACTACAGAGTAAGCAGGTAAGATTAATACGACCTGATCTTGTTCTAGGAGTCCCAGTGGTTGTAGCATGCAGGAGCGGGTAAGACGCCGTTCTAGTTAGGCAGTGTGTGAGAGTTCCGAGATGCGGCCGTAGCTGATGACGTAGTGCCGCGGTGAGAGACACAGCCAGATTCAAGAGAGCAGGAAGTAGATCAGCTGATGTGTGAGCGTACCTCTAACAAGCACTAGAGGAGAAGCGAGTAGGAATTGAGCCGGATTGGCTCAGAGATCACACACCCACAAATGCCTAAATATGCAAGCGCAAGGTCTGCATTCGCTCCATAAGACGCATAGACATTTCCCCTTACTTTTGAGGGGGAAAAAAGTGCGTCTTATGGTGCGAAAAATACGGTAGATATATATTTATTGAATAAAAGTTTCTAATATATGAGATCAAAAAATGACGATCTATTCACATGTAGTGATCAGTTGACAATTTAAAACATTGGATAAAATATAGTAGTACAATATTAAAAACACCGGTGTTTTTTCATAAACAAAAAGCTATAAAAACTCAAATTGAGATAATATAAGCAAGCAGGTATACTCAGAAGATAAAACCAAAAATTAAACAGAGGGGACTCATATACCTCTAAGCGTATGACTAGCAAAAAACATATGTAAATGCATAAATGAGTACATGAACCATGTGTCTGGTATCCGTTAAATCAGTGTATATATATGTACTTCACAGATATTTAAGGGTTAAGCAAATATTATACAGTTCCTTATTGCTTAATGTTCTGGCAAACATGTGGTGGCTATCCTTCCGTCAAAAAATATATTGAAGCAAATGTATATTGAAACAAGTGTGGCAAAATGTAGCCAATAATATGTAGCTGGTGTGTTAGTTCTTAGATTTCAGCGTCTCTGTTATTTAACCAGAGGTGGGTTACATACGGTTTCTTGCTGGGTGTGGGGATTCCTTCCTTCAAACAGTGCACTGTTGACGTCTTCCTTCTGCTGTGCAGAAAAAGCCGGTGGAGTACTAAGTCCCTTAGCCTCTGTTTACCAGCGGTGTTGGTAATTGTTCCCTTAAATTTGTTGTTTACCCAGTAGCGGGCCTTGATGGTAGTTTCGTGAGCTCCGGTCACAACTTGCTTTTGTCTTTGTGAGTGTATAACCCAGACTCGTTCTTTATTTTCACCGGTCTCCTCGCTGTTGTCACAGCTGACAAAGTTCTCCTCTGGAGCTGAGTTGTTTTGGCTCACTTCTTAATTTCAAGTGATCAGGTTTCTACGCGTTTCGGCGTTCTGCCTTTCTCAAGACATCTTGAGAAAGGCAGAACGCCGAAACGCGTAGAAACTCAGCTCCAGAGGAGAACTTTGTCAGCTGTGACAACAGCGAGGAGACCGGTGAAAATAAAGACCGAGTCTGGGTTATACACTCACAAAGACAAAAGCAAGTTGTGACCGGAGCTCACGAAACTACCATCAAGGCCCGCTACTGGGTAAACAACAAATTTAAGGGAACAATTACCAACACCGCTGGTAAACGGAGGCTAAGGGACTTAGTACTCCACCGGATTTTTCTGCACAGCAGAAGGAAGACGTCAACAGTGCACTGTTTGAAGGAAGGAATCCCCACACCCAGCAAGAAAGCGTATGTAACCCACCTCTGGTTAAATAACAGAGACGCTGAAATCTAACAACTTGTTTTTCACCAAAAATGGGCCGGCATCTAAACTTACATTCTTGCATTTCAAATAAAGATAGCAAGAGAATGAAGAAAATTTGATAATAGGAGTAAATTAGAAAGTTGCTTAAAATTTCATGCTCTATCTGAATCACAAAAGAAAAAAATTAAATTTGGGTTCAGTGTCCCTTTAATATATATATATATATATATATATATATATATATATATATATATATATATATATATATATATATATATATATATACACACACTATATATAGAGATATATAGATTATTATATATACAGTATTTTTATATATATATAAACATGTTTAACTGAGACTGTTTCATGTACATGAGACAAAGAAACTGTTTATGTCCCTTTACTGAACGAGTGTATTTTCCACATAAAATCTTGAAGATTTGAAAAATGACATTCATTTGGAAATGTTTTCTAAAATTTGAAAATGATGTTTTCATTTGTGTTTACAAAATAGGATAATAAAATAGTCTTCAACTTCAATTTTTGTCTATTTTTTTTACAAGAAATAAATCCAGGTTTGTTTTAGCTGCAGTTGCTGCCATCTAGTGGTCCATTTTTAATATAGCCAAAGACTGAATATATACACGTGTTTCATTTACTTTTTATTTTTTACTGTCTGTTCAACCTTGAGAATGTCATATCATCTTTAAAATTATCAAAATATTTCATATTGCTGATTCAGAGACATTTTAGGCTTTTACCAGAAATTGCCATTTAAGTTGCATAACATGCATCTAATTCTAACAGTTCTTGCACAGAATAATAATTATGTATGCTCCATAGCTGTGTTATGAGTACACATCATTTTAAGCAAGTGACATACAAGCTGGTACAAGTGTGAATCCTAACTAATGAGGAACTCTGTACTTCAATAAAAAGAGGTGAAGGAGTAAGTGAAATAAAGAGAATGGAATCTTGGGAAAAGCAGCAAAAATATTACTATACATACTAACTTCTAGTATCTAGGGCAGCACTGCATCCTGACAGTTTTTTTTTAATGATGTTTGTTTTTATAGTAGTGACAGATTTCCCAAACCAGCAGAGAACTATTCAGTTTGTAGAAGCAGAGAGGCTTTGTGCTTAGACACAAAAAAGCAGGGAATTAGAAACTCCAGAGCCGGACTATAATGACCTGTTTTTATCAAGGAAAGCACAAAAGGTAAAATAAAAATGTTTTTTTTTAATCAAATTCAGTTTGGGACAAAGTCAGTATCTGTAGATATTGTTAATCTGAGCACTGGACACATAGGCATTGGGTTGGATAGTAATTTTACTGGCACCTAAGAGCCTTGGTCGAAACTTGCACATAAACCACACTTATAGCACAGAACAAAATCTGATATGACTCTTGAGAGTGACTCCTAACCATATAGCTGGAACAAAGAGGGGTCAGCCATGCCAAGGTTCTTACACAGAGTATCAATCTGAACAGTTAGCATGTAAACAATGTGTCCAAAATCTAACAGAGCATAAAATAAGACAAGATGTACTTAAGCACATTCATAAAGTATCTCTCCCACCTTTACAAATACACAGGTGTCTCCCCCATATAACACGCTTTCACAAGGCATTTTGTAACTCTTAACCCCATTTTTAGGCAATCTCTCCTTATACACAAGCTCACAGGCTTTCTCAGAGGACCTGACTCTCTAAAGTTTTTTTTCTTACAAGATTCTATAAGAAGAATCTCACCATGACAACAATGTACCTCAAGGGAGGTTCTAAATGCAATTTCTATATTGAAAACTCATTGCATAGTGTTCCCTGTATTCTCTATGCGAATTAAGATGTAGTGTTCATTAAAATTAGCTGATTATTTCCCTTCATGCTGGAGAGCTTTTGAGAATTGGGCTTGTACCCTTAAACACAACCCCAAGGTGCTGTCTCACCCTAATACAGTCACTTGCAGACACTGTTCTATCACTTAATGCTCACCTACAATTTCTATCCTACTCTTTCATACACTCCAGATGCTCACCCACCCTTGTGCATGACACTCTCTGCCTCTTTGCATTCCCCCTTTTATGCACAACTGTGGAATATTTTATCTCTGATCTATCCATTTCTTAGTTCTGTGTAAAAAAAACACAAAAAAAAACCATGGTTCTGCAGACCTATGCCATATTAAAAATGTGTGAGCTGATTACATAGTTAAAAGAATATAAAACCCAACATTTTTCTTTCATGATTCAGATAGAGCATCAAGTTTTAAACAATTTTCCAAAATACTTCTGTTATCAAATTTGCTTTATTTTCTTGATATTGTTTTATTGAAAGTGCAGCAATGAACTACTGGAAGCTAAGATTGTGTATAGGAGCGCCTAAAAAGGCTAAGGTTTCTTCTCCAACAACACCTAAAATTTCTTTGGGTGTATCTAAATAGTAACTAATTAGCACTCATCTGATATAGTTTGATAAATTAAAAGTTTAATTCACATATAAAAAAGCATTGAAACAGATAAATCTTAAAACATTGGTTAAAATCAGAATGGTTGTCTTGATCTCTTGATTTTTTTATCCATGTATTCCATATAAATGCAATGTTAAGCTGCAATTTATGTTATAATTTTTAGCTGCCAATTTATTATGTAAAGTTTGGAAGTTTGTAAGTCCTGTAGTATATGAGCCTAAAATCAAAAATGTATCTATTATTGTTTATTGATTATTTAAAGTTACTGGGACACTTAATTTAATCCGAATAAAAACCTTAAAATAGGCTAACTGCCCAAACCTCTTATACAGTTGTAATTGCCTGAAATACACAGTTATCATTATCCCTATGGTAACGGGTAATTCTAAAATATATTTACCAATTTGGCGCATTTTTTGCCAGTAGGAACACCCATATCATAACGTATTTAAAGGTAAGAAGTACATGAGCCTCATTATGTCTTGAAAAAGGCCCCATCTAAGGGCCGAAACGCGTAGACAATTGGAAGAGATTTGTGAGGCTCATATACTATCAGGACAAGGCAGTTTGGGTAAGTCTATCACCAATAGACTTCTTCTCATAAGCCTATTGTTTAGTGTATTTCTGTTTATTTCATAGGTTCTGGATACCATCTGGATCAAGGATCTGGGATTTTATTTTCCATTTTAGACAGTTGGTTTTCATTGGAACTTTTTGACATTATTTGGATCTTTCGACACTTTTACTTTGGGATATCCCAATAACTATTTATATATTGGGACTTATTCTATGTTGTTTATTGCATTTGTTTATTTATTGCATTTGTTTCTGTATTTATGTAGGATATAGAAATCCTATAAATATAGATAAGGATCTATTAGATTATTGAGCTAAGACCACTTAGATAGATCTATGGTGTAAATTACACTTGGTCATTTACACATTCACTCGTTTTTTCTCTATATCATTTTGAATTTCATTTGCATTTTTTCTGATCATACCGGTATTTGATCTTGTTGGAAATATATATTTTTATTTTTATTTTTTCACATATCATTTTTTCACATTTATCATTTTTTTTTACATTTTTTAAAAAAATTTCCACATAGAAAATTGTTTGTATATTTTGACTGTATATTTTGACTGTGTATTTTTTCCACAATTTTCACAATTTTCATTTGATGAGCTTGTGTGTTAATCATTATTGTTTTTCACATAGTTGGGTTACCACTTGCACCCAATCACATTTAAGCTAATACTATTTGAAATTATACTGATCCTTTTGTGAATCCAATTAAGTTAGCATGATTCGCGATTTGAGATAATTAGATAAACTCACTGATATCCATTAACCAATTGGTTAATATTTAACATTTCCAGTTTGATCTATACTAGCAATTAGGTCTGTGTTATATATAGATCCTTAGAGATCAAGACAACCATTCTGATTTTAACCAATGTTTTAAGATTTATCTGTTTTAATGCTTTTTATATGTAAATTAAACTTTTAATTTATCAAACTATATCAGATGAGTGCTAATTAGTTACTATTTAGATACACCCAAAGAAATTTTAGGTGTTGTTGGAGAAGAAACCTGGTATTTACCTTAGTCTTTTTAGGCGCTCCTATACACAATCTTAACATTTCAATTCATATAGGACCTTATTAGGGGGTCTGTTTATAGTGTAGCAGGTAAACGATTCAAGGCGCTAGTTGTCTATCCCCAATTCTCTGTAATTCATCCAACTACTGGAAGCTAGCTGTGTGAGCCAATGACAAAAGGCATATATGTGCAGCCACCAATCACTAGCTATCTCTCAGTAAAGTATTATTTCTCATTATTCTACATAAGTATGCTTTTCAGCAAATTATAACAAGAGAATGAAGCAAATTGGATTCTAGAAATAAATTGGAAGGTTGTTTAAAATTGCAAGCTCTATCTGAATCATTGAAAGTTTAATTTTGACTTAACTGCCACTTTATTTTGCTAAAAATGCTTCTGCAATGCAAGTTGTAGTTTGTACGACCCATAACTGTTTCCTTTAAAGCAAATGCTGCCTTTTTATAAACCTTTCAAGAGTTTTTGCAAAAAGTAAGTGTGTATATGCGCCTGTACCAGCTTCTTTTTTTAACTTTGAATATGAGCTTAACCCGACTAGCGCAAAAAGCTTAACTTTAGTGAAGTTTTTGCAATTGCGAAAACGCATTTTACCGCACCACTTGTAATCTAGCCCATAGAGTTAAAGAGTTGATAGTGATAAAATTTACATGCTTTATGTCATTTTTATCTACAATGGCCCTTAAAAACTTTCAATAGACACAATGCTGAAATTAACTTGAATAAAAAATAACATCCATATATTTGAAGTATTTAAATCCACGTAGCAACCGCATCTCTGAATCATCATGAGATATAATGTATTGACAGGATCCCACTTGATCTGGATGTAAAATGAACACCTGTTATGAATCATTTAAAACGACTCTACTGATGTATTAATTGCAGTATGTTTAGGGATTGAGAGATGAAAGGCAAAACAGAATTGTAGTGGTTTATGACAAGGGCAAACAGATTGGAGATTGTAGGGTAGGCTGATAGCAAGAGACTTAGTTTGAAAGTCTTTAGAAATGATGGCGTTCCCTCTACACTTCTCAATGCATCTATGTGACCATTCAAACGGTGTATGGGATGATTAGCTCTGTATTCTCATTCTGTCAAATTCTGCATCAAAACAAATTCACAGAGCTTAAAGAGACAGAAAGGGCAACATTAAAATGAGTATTGGTGCATTTACATTTTAAATAGAACTATTTTGCAATATACTTCCATTAGCAAAAAATATAAGCTTCTAATAAACGTTATTGCTGTTTCAGCAGCATACACAAATATGCTACATGTGAATAGAGAATCAGGATTCAAACACCATGCCTGCTCAAAGAGCTGTGGCAGTGTGTATTGCGCCAGGGAAGACTTCATTTTGTGTCATACAAACCATTGCTGACTCTCTGTGGTGCTTAAATGCTGGTGCACAGGGCACTCACAGCATATGTGTGTATGTTTTGCGCCAAGTGTACCTATTAGTGCTAAAAAAGAGAGAACAACAGAAATCAGATCACTTTTTAACAAAAACGTAAACTAAAAGAAAGCAGTGAGTATACATTAGGTAATACTTAGCTGTGAATAGTTAAAGGGAAAGTAAAGATAAAATTAAACCTTAGTATGAAACAACTTTCCAATTAACTTCTAATACCAAATGTGTTCTCTTGGTATCTGTTGTTGAAGAGCATACCTAGGTAGGCTCAAGAGCAGCAATGCACTACTGGGGGCAAGCAGCTGATTTGTGGCTGCACAAATGTCTCCTGTCATTGCCTCACCTGATGTGTTCAGCTCTCAGTAATTCATCATTGATTCTTCAACAAAGGATATGAAACTTAGAATATCAAGCACATTTGTATAGGCCAAATGTGCAAAAGCTACCCAGGATTTCGCACCACAGCCCCAACACAATTTATAGGGGAAAAAAAAGTGAGTCGCAGCAAAATCTTCGTTATTGTAGCTCCAAAAAGACAAAAAAAACAGATCAACGACCTATTTAGATAAGGATGATAATGTCATGTGTAATGGCTTATGATTACATTCATTGGGTCTCAGGAATGGCAGTAAATTTATACCAATAATGCATCACAAAAGTATTGATCCTGTTAGCTCTTTTGTATAGCATGATATCTATCATTTACAAAATGAAGTGGAAAAGAAATGTGTTCAATTTAAACCATCTAATTTGTCTGTAATTGATCAAAAATAAGCACTTCAATGGTCCTTAATAGGGGATACTATTTTTAAGAGATAAGTGGTCAGTTGTTGATACTGCAGGCTATAAGGAAATAACATATAACACAATTTTTGGTATACAAAGATACATTTTATATTATGTTAAAGGGACAGTCTTCACCAGAATTTGTATAGTTTAAAAACATAGATAATCCCTTTACTACCCATTTACCAGTTTTGCATAACCAACACGTTTTACCTCTGTGATTACCTTGTATCTAAGCCTCTGCAGACTGCCCCCTTATTTTAGTTTTTTAGCCAATCAATGCTGACTCCTAGGTAACGCCACGGGCATGAGCACAATGTTATCTATACGGCATGCATGAACCAACGTCCTATAGTTGTGAAAAAATGTCAAAATGCATTCATATAAGAGGTGGCATTCAAGGGCTAAGAAATTAGCATATGAGCCTACCTAGGTTTAGCTTTGAAATAAGAATACCAAGAGAACAAAGCAAAATTGATCAAAGTAAATTCAAAAGTTGAATCATGAATGTTTATTTTTGACTAGACTGTCCCTTTAAGACTTGTGCCAAGAATGGTGTTATAGATGCAGAGGTTCAGAAATTCCTTATTTGTAAAGACCCGAAGACACCATTCTTATATACTTTGTCAAAAGTTCATAAACATTAAAGTTAACCCCCCTAGTTACATACTCTATATTTTCAAACATCTGTCTATTTGGATTACGCATTAAGGAGTTTTGTCACTCAAGCTGCTTAAAGTCCTTGTTGTAGTTCCATTTGCATACAGTTTATATCAGTCTCCGTTACAAAGTCTCGCACACTACCCATCACCATCTAGACATTGTCAATCTAGTTTGCAATCTGCTCTCAGTTCTGAACTAATCCAACGGTGTCTAAAACAACTGCTTCTCCCTTCAGTTTTGAGAGACTGTAAAAATGAGACTCTTTCACCCAGCAGCACTCCCTTCCCTAAACCATGGCTAAAAATATAGTCCTAATAAGGGTTAGTTCTAATGCTACGTTCTGTATTAAAACTTATTGCACTAAATATAGTTCAAGGCCACAACAAGCAGTGGATAAAGTAAACAAGCCTTAACTTCTTGTCAGCTAGCCTGGAAACAAATATATGTCCTAGAAGCAAAATAAAAAGAACAGCTTTAATATTTGCTAATATTTCAACGTTTTGATTAAATATTTATGTATGGAATCAGGAAACATTTTTAATCCCTTACATGTATATGCCACTGAAATTATTGCAAAAATACTATTTAAAACTGAAATGAACCCATACACATTTCAATTTTGACCTTCCTATCCTTTTAAAAACTAGACAAAAAAAAATCTGTTTAGGACACTGTTCATCACAAAAAAAAAAAAAAAAAAAATATATATATATTTTTCCATTCAAGATTAGTTTATGGGTCCTTCCATTCAGCTGAATATTGACAACATGGTTCATTCATTAATGAAAATTTGCTAATTCCTTCTTATTCAAATGCTTTCAGGGCAGCAGTAGAGCAGCTGGTCAGCAGCATAATTTAAATAAAGTGAAAGTAGTAGCTAGTGCTACTTTCTTAAAATATCTTTTTTGGGATAGTCAAGAAGAAAAATCAAGCTTACTTTCTTATTGGCTTACTCAGGTGTCAATCAACAAGGACATTGCTGGATCATTATTGACTAGTGGGAAACTGTGAATTTCCTACCTGTAAAAAAGCATTTATTTAACCCCATGAATCAATCAACTACGTTTTATGTCATATTGTTTTTGTTTGTTAGTATATTTGTGAAAAGGGGCAGCTTGTCTTCCTTTTTGCAACTACATTCAGCAATATTATTGATTTTTTTTGCATCTGTCCAAATACAAATGCATGCTTATTAAAAAACAAAAATAAAAATCAAATTTTTTAAAATCTCATGCTCTATCTGAATCATTAAATAATTATTTTTTTGGTTTCATATCCCTTTTAATAGTGATTTCCATTATACAATAAGTGATGTCAATTTTATAACTATTCAATCTTTATTTTTTACATTTCTAATCCACTATTTGATTTTGTTTCAGTTTTTAAAGCTAAATTATATAGAATTTACTGCATTTTGTTTTTACACTTTGTGTTTTTAGGCTAAAAAAAGCATTGAGCAATGTTTGGGGGTTTCACATTTCTTATCCTAAAGCAAACACATTTGTGTCCATTTCATAAAGCTTGGCATTTTAAAAACACATGATGAGTTTTCAATAACTTACCATGGAAAGGTTCTACAACTGAAATTCTTAAATCAGTACATTAAATTGAATATTTAAGCTGTGTACAGTTGCTGATTATTTCTATAGTATGTCACATTAGAGGGCAGTGTTATTTCAAAATAAATGTGCTGTTGCAATAAAATTGTCTGTATCTTGGCTTGAAAGCAGCCAAAGATTTCTGGACATTTGTGAAACCTCAGTTGGGCTAATAAACTAAACTAAATATGCAAAATAAATACAAAGAAACAAAAACAGAAATAATGTCTCTACACAAGCTAGATATTTTATATTTGTACTTTTGGAAAATGAACAGCAGAGGGCGCACCCATTAATAAAATTCTGTCAGCATCTGTATTATTTGCCAGTTAAAAAGCTGCACATAAATTACTGTAGCTTCGCATGTTTCTGTATTACACACCTGTCTAGCAGCTAATTGGTAAATGCTTTTCTAACATCCTGAAGCTTGTTTACCAAGCCATTTAGTTTGTCATAAAACTGTCTTGTATATGATATTTTATCATATTTTATAACAATGTTATTTCAGGTTACTTTAGTTACTAGTTTTCTTGTGACATAACTGGGAAATATGAACAGAAGAATTAACTGTAAATAATAGTTCTATTTCACTATAGCAGCATATGTTATCTAAAACCAGTGACAGCTGCCGCAGTACTATTTGACTGTAATGTCTCATTAACCCCTCAATGACCATTGACCAATGATGTCATGTAAGAATTGAGCAAACTAAAGTTGTGTCCTTAAGGGGTTAAGAAGCCTATTATTTTATATACAATAAAGATCTCCTGACCATTATATGTTTTACAAGATTGTCACCCTTCATTATACAGTTTTCCCTTCTGTATAAATGTCCCAGGCTGATCAAGAGAAACATGGGTCCACCCTGCCATGCCATGTCACGCCCTCACCAGCCCCAGCATGCCATATGCAAACATAATCCTCCCTGGCCCCGCCCAGATCTTTCTTGACTCCTCCTACTTTGCAGCATGTTAGAGAGGAGCTGGAAAATGTTAAAGTAAAGGTCAATTTCGATGAATTAGTGCTTGGTTTTTAATAATCCTATTAAAAACAATGGCACTTTAGTTTAATCAAAATTGACATTTCACTTGTTTTCTTAAAAAACTTACCTTTTAATCCTGACGGCCGCTGCAGCGCTTCCTCCGCCCATCGCAAGCCCTCTTCGCGGGTCCAAAATGACGAATCCGGCTTCCTCCAATCACGGCGTTGCCTCAGGCCATGATTCCCCCGGGGGGGAAGTCTTGATTGGAGGAAGCCGGATTCATCATTTCTGACGTATGAAGAGGCTTCTGACGGCCGGGGGAATTGCTGGAGTGGCTGTCAAGCATTAAAGGTACGTTTTTGAAGAAAACGAGTGAAATGTCAATTTTGATGAATTAAAATGCCCTTGTTTTTAATAGGATTGTTATTATTATTAAATTATTATTCACTTTAAGAGAACTACAATGTGATTCTTTCAGCTTTTACATAATCTTTCATGATAATGTTAAACAAAAACTGACACTAATGTAATGTAAAAAACTTAATTATTAACTCCTTTTTTTTATCAGATTTTGAAATCACAATAAAATGGCTGTTGGTTCATGTGAGCTTACAAATAAGCATTCATCTTCTGTTAACATATTTCTTGTCAGACTAAGGCCTAAATTCTAATCTTTTAGGTCTGAGGAAATGCGTCAGAAAATGTGTCAGGCCTTGTGTCTGTCTGGCTTTGGGGCTTTGCATGAGCTTCTATAAATATTAAAAGTATATGGAACCCCAAATTTTGCTATTTGTTCTCTTCTTTGTATCGTTTGTTGAAAATCAGGGACATTTGCTTAGTTACTGGACCATTTCTAGAGCACTATATGGCAACAGTTTTGCAAGAATAAGCTCTATATCCTACCATGTAGTGCTCCAGATTCTTATCTCTTCAACACAGAATATCATGGAACCAAAGCAAATTTGATAATAAAAGTAAATTGGAAACTTTTTTTAAAATGGTTTGCTCTGTCTGAATCACAAAAGTGAATTTTTGGGTTTCATATTAATAAATTGAGGACTGCTTTTTACTGGATTTGCTGATGGTGCCCGTATTACTATTGTTTTAGTGCCTTTAATCTTTTAGAGTCTGCTTTAGAAAACCATCACCTGCAATACGTTACTTGCCAGTTCTCATACTTCTTCTGGAATACTCTTGGTTTTTGGCTTTGTGTTCCATTCTTAAGAGTTCACTCCTATTGTAAAAAATTGCTTTGCCCTGGGTTGTGGCCTGGCATGGATATCTGTGGTTGAGGGAATCAGATATTGTTTATAGGAGTGTAACTGTAATTATTCAGTGTATTTATGTTGTGTTTTTTTTTTAACACACTACCCTTTACGTGAGGTTTTTAGTTGTGCTAACCCGACGAGCGTAAATTGCGATTGCACTCTTGTGAAAGTGTTTACTTTCAACTTGTAATACGAGTACCACAGTTAGCGCGCCACTTGTAATTTAGCCATTATTAAATCAACAAAGGAACCAATGATGGTGCAGCAAATAAACAAAAATCGTGTTCCTTTGTGCAACAGCAAAAAATTTGTTTCGGACAAATCTTTCGGAACAAATATATTCTAAAAAATTAGTTCTCAGAATATTTGTCTACTGCACTAATTGGTATTAGTTTAGTTTAAAATTAAACAAATACTGAATATGTGGGGATAAAGTTCACCTGTAGCGTTACACTTACCTCTAGCGTGCTGGAAAACCAGCGCTAATCCTGAGCCTTATTTACAGAACCCTGCATCACACTAGTAGTTGGCTTAGCATTGCGGATCCCAGGGCCTGCTATAAAGAACCCTTTCCTATAACGCAGGCCCTGGGATTTGCCGCACTAAGCCTCCTATTCGCACGGCCCTGGGATCCACTGCAATAAGCCTCCTATTCGCACGACCCTGGAATCTACCGCACTAAACCTCCTATTTGCACGGCCCTGGGATCCGCAGCACTAAGCCTCCTATTCGCATGGCCCTGGGATCAACCGCACTAAGCCTCCTATTCGCACAGCCCTGGGATCCACTGCACTAAGCCTCCTATTCGCATGGCCCTGGGATCCGCTGCACTAAGCCTTCTATTCACACGGCCCTGAGATCCGCTGCACTAAGCCTCCTATTCGCACGGCCCTGGGATTCGCTGCACTAAGCCTCCTATTTGCACGGCCCTGGGATACGCTGCACTAAGCCTCCTATTCTCACAGCCCTGGGATCTGCTGCACTTAGCCTCCTGTTCACACAGCCCTGGGTCTGCCGTACTAAGCCTCGTATTCACACGGCCCTGGAATCTGCCGCATGGCCCTGGGTTCCGCCGCACTAAGCCTCCAATTCACACGGCCCTGGGATCTACCACACTAAGCCCCCTATTCGCACTGCCCAAAGATCTGCCATACTAAGCCCCCTATTCGCACGGCCCAAAGATCTGCCATACTAAGCCTCCTATTCACATGGCTCTGGGATCTGCCGCACGGCCCTGGGATCTGCCGCACGGCCCTGGGATCTGCCGCACTAAGCCTCCTATTCACACGGCCCTGGGATCTGCCGCACTAAGCCTCCTATTCATATGGCCCTGGGATCTGCCGCACTAAGCCTCCTATTCGCTGGGCCCTGGGATCCGCAGCACTAAGCTTCTTTTTCGCAATGCCCTGGGATCTATGAAAAAGGGCCTCGCTTTACATGGCTCTCTAGAGTTAAGTATTTAATCCTTTACAGTTAATTTTAAAATATTCCCCCAAATAATGTGTTTCCTTTTTAAATAAAAAAATTGTAGCATCTTTATTTTTGTTAAAAAAAACTGCACTAAGCAGTTTTTAGGGGTTAAAGTGTGCGCGGTGTGGGGTGTTAGAAAACAAACAGCACTGAAAATTGCCTTTACAAAGCGGTCTATGGGGAGTGTGTTTACTGTAAATATATATGTATATGAATATATACATTTATGTGTTAATATGTGTAAGCATATACATATATATTTACACTTTGTTCCCCCTACACTGTGCGACTTACCCTCTTCGCTGCGCCAGGTTCTCAGCTGTGTCTCACGGCATGAGAACGAGGCTCCCATTGGAGCCTATGGAAGTGTTCTCTCATGAGCATAAAGCTTCCAGGCAATGCGAATATAAGGTCGTGTTCGCCTTGGGCTTAACTTGTAATACCTGCGCACCTTTTGCGTGCTCTGGTATTACTGAGTAGAGCGCAAATATTGCGATCATGTAAGTAATATTTTGCGCTCCACTTGTAATCTGGCCCTAAATGTTTAGTTTCTGTGCAGTAATAATTTGTGGCTCTTTCTTAACTTTTAAATGCTACTGTCGAAGAAGCAATTTCTATCTGAAACTAAATGAGAAGTGAGAACTCATTTCCCCTAAGGAGCTTTCCTTTTTAGTGAAAGGGTTTTAGTTAATCATTTAATTGTTTTAGAATGGCACTTTGTTACTCTGCTTAAAGCAACCTATGCTTAAAACAAATGCTGTGATATTGGTATCTTAAATGTATAAATGTTATAAAAGTTCTGTTTCATTAAAAAAAAAAAGGAAGTGACAAAGATGTTTTATTAAAGGGATATGATACCCAGATGTTGACTTACTAATAAGTGATACAGCATAATTGTAAAAAGTTGTCTAGAAAACATGACAAATATCTCTGTGAAAAAAGGAAGATTTTTTTGCCTCAAAAATTTCTCAGTAGCCACATCCCACCGAAAGTTAATTTAAGCAGCCTATCAGGATGCCAGTCCCAGGACTTACAATGGAGAGTGCATGTGGCATGTGCAGGCACAGTCACTTTATTTCCTCTTTAGATTAAGAAAGTTTACAGTGAAGTCTTGTAAGAGTTCAGCAAAATTCCATGAGATCCTAGTAAAGCAAATTGTGAACTCAGCACTGGTGAAGCTCATTGGCTGTTTTATTTTATTTTTTTCCCCACCATGCAGTTTTAAAATGTTATTATTTGATAATTAAGTTAAAATGGGTGATATATTTCTTTAAACGTTACTTTTTTTTTTTACCACTAAATCCAGTATTAAAATTATCCCGTGTCTCAGTAAATTATAGTGTGACATAAACAGAGTTGACATTTTTACATTTATACTCATTACTTGTACAGGTCAGTATGAAATACTAATTATATTCTGTATATTGAAAAAAGTGACTAATGTGTTGTGATGCTTATATATGCTTTTTCAGTAACTACTCCATTCTTTCATCAATATACCACACAAGCTAAAAAATGTTTCATTATAGGCTATAGGATTCAATTATTCATCACAACGATGTGGTCATACATGATCAAAACGTTAACTTTCCTTCATGTACATATTTTGGGGGAGTTATTTTCTAATGTCATTTTGATATATACAATAATATATTTTACAGATGCATGAAGTGAACATATTTTATGTGTATAAATAAATATTAAATTTTTTAAATGTATAATAATGATATGAATAATGACTCATACACTAGTTCAGTGTTTTTCAACCAGTGTGCCGTGGCACACTAGTGTGCCGTGAGAGATCCTCAGGTGTGCCACGGCAGACTGACAACAGTGTGACATATTTTTTAAACTTTGCTTGTTTTTTACTCCCAGTGCAGGGGTAGTTTGTAGGAGGCATGGCATAACAGCACAATACATACAGTATGTGTGTGTTTGTGTGTATGTGTATATATATATATATATATACAATGTGTGATTTTTTTAAAATGTTGGGATGGTGGTGTGCCACAGGATTTTTTTAATGTAAAAAAGTGTGCCACGGCAAAAAAAAAAAAAAGGTTAAAAATCACTGTACTAGTTGATCTCAACGTTGGCTGCTCCTAGGCTTTCCTCTCACCAATCTGGATGGCTCATCCTCATAATCAGGGTGTAGGTTCCCCCAGAAAGCTATCATGTTGAGCTTCTAGGTACTTTAAAGCTCCATCTGATTGGCTTAGACCAGTGTTTCCCAACTCCAGTCCTCAGGACCCTTAACAGGTCAGATATTCATTATATCTTGAAGGGATATGAAACCAAAATTTGTCTTTCAAAACTAAAGGGACAGTAAAGTCAAAATTAAGCTTTCGTAATTCAGATAGAGCATACTATTTTAAACAACATTCCAATTTACTTTAATAGTAATAGTAATAGTAATTTAATAGTACTCTATGGCAGCAGTGTTTTGCAACATTATGTGTAGCTTTGTTATTCAATGTTGCAAATTAAACAATGCTGCCAGAGCACTAAAGACACATGCACACTCCTGGGGGTCGATCCGATAAAAATCGTCGCCCGCAAAAGCTGGCGACGCCAATATTTGCGCGGGTTTGGTATCCTATATACGGTGTAACTTAGAAGTTACGCGCGTATATTTCTGCAGTCGCCCGTAGTTTTTTGGGCCATAGGCAGGTATACCAAACCAGCGCAGTTTGGTATCCAATATACAGCGTAAGGACTTACGTGGCGAAAATGGAGAAATCTTACTCCATTTTCACCTCGCCACAAAAAGCAGCCGTAAGAAGCCTTACACTGAGTATTGGAGCCCCGTAACTCCCTAAACTGGCTGCTAAATAAACCAAACACCTAACGCATGCGCAATGTCTATCTACCTGTCAACCGCGATCTGCTAAATAAAACCTAACACCTAACGCATGCGCAATGTCTATCTCCCTGTCAACCGCGATCCCCCGCCGCAATCCCTAATAAAGTATTTAACCCCTAAACCGCCGACATCTACATAAACTAACCCCCTACTGTGAGCCCCTAAAACCGCCACCATCTAACTGATCTATCCCCTAATGTGAACCCCTAAAACCGCCGCCATCTACCTGATCTATCCCCTAATCTGACCCCTTACACCGCCCCCAGCTATATTAATATTATTAACCCCTAATCTAATATCCATAAAGTAATAAGCTCTATTACCAGCCCTTAAAAGGGCCTTTTGCAGGGCTTTGCCCTAAAGTTAACAGCTCTTTTGCCCTATAACCTGCCCTCCCTACACCGCCGCCACCTATATTAATGGTATTAACCCCTAATTTAATCTACCTACCCCGCCGCCAGCTATATTATCTATATCAACCCTAAGTATATTATAGTTAATATAGTTATTACATTATATATATTAACTATATTAACCCTAATTATATTGGGGTTAATATAGTTACTATAATATTTATGTTAACTATATTAACTCTATCTAACCCTAACACCCCTAACTAAATTCTTATTAAATAAATCTAATTCATATTATAAACTAAAATATTCCTATTTAAATCTAAATACTTACCTATAAAATAAACCCTAAGATAGCTACAATATAATTAATAATTACACTGTAGCTATGTTAGGGTTTATATTTATTTTACAGGTAAATTGTTAATTATTTTAACTAGGTACAATAGCTATTAAATAGTTATTAACTATTTAATAGCTACCTATTTAAAATAATTACCCAATTACCTGTAAAATAAATCCTAACCTAAGTTACAAATACACCTACACTATCAATAAATTAAATAAACTACAAATATCTATCTAAAAATACAATTAAATAAACTAAACTAAATTACAAAAAACAAACAAACACTAAATTACAAAAAATAAAAAAAAGATTACAAGATTTTTAAGCTAATTACACCTATTCTAAGCCCCCTAATAAAATAATAAACCCCCAAAATAAAAAAAATTCCCTACCCTATTCTAAATTAAAAATAGTTCAAAGCTCTTTTACCTTACCAGCCCTTAAAAGGGCCTTTTGTGGGGGCATGCCCCAAAGAAAACTGCTCTTTTGCCTGAAAAAAAAACACAATACCACCCCCCAACATTACAACCCACCACCCACATACCCCTAATCTAACCCAAACCCCCCTTAAATAAACCTAACACTACCCCCCTGAAGATCTCCCTACCTTGTATTCACCCCGCCGGGCAGAACTCTTCATCCGATCCGGGCGATGTTCAATCAAGCGGCAAAGAAGAATTCTTTCTCCAAGTGGCAGCAAAGTCTTCTTCCATCGGGCAGCATCTTCCATCAAGCGGCATCTTCAATCTTCATTCTTCGCTCCTCCAACGCGGAGCATCCATCCCGGCTGACGACTGAACGATGAATGAGGTACCTTTAAATGACGTCATCCAAGATGGCGTCCGTCGAATTCCGATTGGCTGATAGGATTCTATCAGCCAATCGGAATTAAGGTAGAAAAATCTGATTGGCTGATTGAATCAGCCAATCAGATTCAAGTTCAATCCGATTGGCTGAACTTGAATCTGATTGGCTGATTCAATCAGCCAATCAGATTTTTCTACCTCAATTCCGATTGGCTGATAGAATCCTATCAGCCAATCGGAATTCGACGGACGCCATCTTGGATGACGTCATTTAAAGGTACCTCATTCGTCGTTCAGTCGTCGGCCGGGATGGATGCTCTGCGTTGGAGGAGCGAAGAATGAAGATTGAAGATGCTGCTTGATGGAAGATGCTGCCCGATTGAAGAAGACTTTGCTGCCGCTTGGAGAAAGACATCGCTGGGATGAAGAATTCTTCTTTGCCGCTTGATTGGACATCGCCCGGATCGGATGAAGAGTTCTGCCCGGCGGGGTGAATACAAGGTAGGGAGATCTTCAGGGGGGTAGTGTTAGGTTTATTTAAGGGGGGTTTGGGTTAGATTAGGGGTATGTGGGTGGTGGGTTGTAATGTTGGGGGGTGGTATTGTGTTTTTTTTTCAGGCAAAAGAGCAGTTTTCTTTGGGGCATGCCCCCACAAAAGGCCCTTTTAAGGGCTGGTAAGGTAAAAGAGCTTTGAACTATTTTTAATTTAGAATAGGGTAGGGAATTTTTTTTATTTTGGGGGTTTATTATTTTATTAGGGGGCTTAGAATAGGTGTAATTAGCTTAAAAATCTTGTAATCTTTTTTTTATTTTTTGTAATTTAGTGTTTGTTTTTTTTTGTAATTTAGTTTAGTTTATTTAATTGTATTTTTAGATACATATTTGTAGTTTATTTAATTTATTGATAGTGTAGGTGTATTTGTAACTTAGGTTAGGATTTATTTTACAGGTAATTGGGTAATTATTTTAACTAGGTAGCTATTAAATAGTTCGTAACTATTTAATAGCTATTATACCTAGTTAAAATAATTAACAATTTACCTGTAAAATAAATATAAACCCTAACATAGCTACAGTGTAATTATTAATTATATTGTAGCTATCTTAGGGTTTATTTTATAGGTAAGTATTTAGATTTAAATAGGAATATTTTAATTAATAATATTAATATTAGATTTATTTTAATAAGAGTTTAGTTAGGATGTTAGAGTTAGATAGGGTTATTATACTTTATATATATATATATATATATATATATATATATATATATATATATATATATATATATATATATAATATAATAACGATATTAACTATATTAACCCTAATATAATTAGGGTTTATATAGTTAATATATATATAATATAATAACTATATTAACTATATTAACCCTAATATAATTAGGGTTAATATAGTTAATATAGCTGGCGGCGGTGTAGGGGGATTAGATTAGGGGTTAATACATTTATTATAGGTGGCCGCGGTGTAGGGGGATGTAGATTGTAGGCAAAAGAGCAGTTTACTTTGTGACAAAGCCCCGCCAAAAGCCCTTTTAAGGGCTGGCAAAAGAGCTGAATTCTTTGGGGCATGCCCCGCAAAAAGCCCTTTTAAGGGCTGGCAAAAGAGCTGTTACTTTGGGGCAATGCCACGCAAAAAGCCCTTTTCAGGGCTATTTGTAGGGTTAGACTTAGGTTTAGTGGTAGGGATAGTTTAGTATTTTAGGGGTTAAATAATTTAAAATAGATGGCGGCGGGGTAGGGGGATTAGATTAGGGGTTAATAATTTTAAAATAGATAGCGGCGGGGTAGGGGCTCACTTTAGGGGGTTATAGATTTAATATAGCTGGTGGCGGTTTAGGGGTTAATAACTTTATTAGGTAGCGGCGGGCTCCGGGAGCGGCGGTTTAGGGGTTAATACATATTTTATTGTTAGGATAGTGAGGGGGGATAGCGGATAGAGGGTTAGACGTGTCGGGCTATGTTAGGGAGGCGTGTAAGACAGTGCGGGTGATTTAGACTTTAGTCAGGTTTTGTAGGCGCCGGCAGTTTCTAACGTGGCGCAAGTCACTGGCGACGCCAGAAATTTGTACTTGCGCAGATTTCTGGACATCGCTAGTTTATCCGACTTACGGCACGTTAGCATCTGACGGCGCCGTATATGGGATAGCTCGAGTTGCGAGCTGAAACTGCGGGCGACGCGGGTTCCCTCGCTTGCACCGCAAACTACGATCTATATCGGATCGTGCCCCTGAGTTCCTATTAGTATATGAAAGATACCAAAAGAACAAAACAAATTTGATTACAGAATTAAATTGTAAAGTTGTTTAAAGTTGCATATTTTATCTGAATCATGAAAGTTTAATTTTGACCTTAATGTCCCTTTAAGATAGATTATGCCATTTTAAACAACTTTCCAATTTACTTATATTACCTAATTTGCTTTGCTCTTGCTATCCTTTGTTAAAAAGAATACCTAGGTAGGCTCAGGAGCAGCAAAACACTACTGTGAGCTAGCTGCTAATTGGTAGCTGCACATATATGCCTCTTGTCATAAGCTTACCTGATGTGTTCAGCTAGCTCACAGTATTGCATTGCTGCTCATTTAGCAAAGAATACCAAGAGAATTAAGAAAATTTAATAACAGAAGTAAAATTGAAAGTTGGCTAAAATGGTATGCTCTGTCTGAATCATGAAAGATTTTTTGGGGGTTTCATGTCCCTTTAACTAGAGCACAAGTGAAATAATCAGCTGATGGGTGAGAGCAGGTTAGTAACCATGGTTACTGATCAGCTGATTATTTTACCTGTGCTCTAGTTAAGATATAATGAATATCTGGCCTATTAAGCGTCCTGAGGACTGGTGTTGGGAAACACTGGTCTAGACTCTTGGAAAGGTGCACATAATCACTGATCTGGCATTAGCATTATAGGTACTTTTTGTTCCATCTAGATTATGAGTGATAGGTGTGAGCTGCCAGGCTCTGCGCTCATAGCCAGTGTCACCTGGGAAGAGAGGGACACAACATTAAAAAAATCCAAATGAAAAGAACAAAACTCCAGGCCAGCTCCATATGGTGGATAGAATAAAAAGTGATTTTTATTGATTCAGTTTAAAAATCTAATTGAAAAACACATCGCAGCAAGGGAACAGCTAACAAAGTGCACTGCTACCCATTAAAACACACAGAGGAGCTACGACCTACGGGCCGTATGACATAATTGACGCATCTTCGGGATTCCCGCGTAATCATAGATAGTCATACACAGGCTTTCCCCTTACTTATACTCAACCCTGCGCTCAAATCAGCCAATTCGATACATGAGAGCTGATAGAGCTATCGTAATTGGTCATCACATCACATATGCTATCATGTAACTCTGAACGAAAAGAAATACTTTACAGATCTTTATATTTGCAAACTGCACACAAAGTCAACTTACTAGGATACAACGTTACAGCTTTACCTAAACATATTAATATGACAATACAATCATATAAAATAGACTGTTTCTTTAAGTGGTTAGATGAGGCATTTAGCACATTTTTATGTATACTTCCTATTATGCTGAAAAATATTAATATATTGTATTCCATCAAAACATAGTGTACACTTTGTGATTAGGCACTATTTATATAAACAATTTATCACAATATGCCAACTTTAATGTATATATACACCAATTGCAACATATCAACCATGACATATCAAAATTGTCATATCATTTCATACGTGCACAACTGGTGTGTGTGTGTGTGTATGTATATATATATATATATATATATATATATATATATATATATATATATACTCAGCATAATATTATTAACCATGACATGCCTAATACTCCTTTGCTCGACATATCCTGTCAGGTCATATTTGTTCTTCATGCTCAATTATAACATTTATTTTAGTTTAAATCTTAATTATACATGACTGAAGAATCATAACTCATACTAGTTACATATATACAAATATATATACAAAGTATCATCTCATAGAAAATCAACATATATACAAGGGACCATTTTATAGAAACCATTATGGCCAAATTTATTCCCAATGGTTGATTAAGTAAAAAACAGAGTTGAAAACCTTAGGTAGTCAAGCCTGGAGTTTAAAAATCCAGAACGCTTCTCTACGATAAAGTAGTTTTGTTCTATCTCCTCCCCTTGGTGGGGTAAAAATTGTCGGGGTAAAAACTTGTTCAACGGCTTCCCACCTAAGAATCTCAAGATTCTTATCATGTATGTTTATAAAATGACTCTCAAGGGCAGAACATTCTTTTCCATTGGAAATATTGTTAAGGTGCTCCCTGATTCTCAATCTCACCACCCTAGTGGTGAGACCTACGTATTGCAGGGGACAACTTATGCAGGAAACCAAATACACAATATGGGGCCTATTTATGAAAGGCCTGTCAGACATGATCCGACATTGCGGATCATGTCAGACAGACCTCGCTGAATGCGGAGAGCAATACGCTCTCCGCATTCAGCATTGCACCAGCGGCAAATCGTCTGCTAGCAGGGGGGTGTCAATCAACCCGATTGTATTTGATCAGGTTGAATTGTGGCGATCTCTGTCCGCCTCCTCAGAGCAGGCGGACAGGTTATAGAGCAGCGGTCTTTAGACCCCTGCTCCATAACTTGTGTTTCTGGTAAACCTGAAGGCTCGCCAGAAACATGGACCCTCAAGCTCCATACGGAGCTTGATAAATGGGCCCCTATACATCATACTACAAGTTATGCATTGTGAAGTAGTGTATATTTCACCCTTGGGATATGAAGAAAAGTTAGTGGCCACATTAACATATTCACAGGCCTTACATCATGGGCTACCACATCTAAAGGTGCCTTTATGTCTAAGCCAAGAACTGTTTGCTCTAGACTGAGTGTTGGTAATTGAGTAGGTGATAGAATGTTACCAATAGTCACACCTCTCCTGTATGATAGGAGGTATACATAAAAATGTGCTAAATGCCTCATCTAACCACTAAAAGAAACAGTCTATTTTATATGATTGTATTGTCATATTAATATGTTTAGGTAAAGATGTAACGTTGTATCCTAATAAGTTAACTTTTTGTGCCATTTGCAAATATAAAGATCTGTAAAGTGTTACTTTCCTTTCAGTTACTTGATAGCATATGTGATGTGATGACCAATGAAAATAGTTCTATCAGCTCTCATGTATCTAATTGGCTGATTTGAACGCAGTGTTGAGTATAAGTAAGGGGAAAGCCTGTGTATGACTATGATTACGGGGGGAATCCTGAAATGCGTAAGTGACGTCATACGGCCCCTAGGTCGTAGCTCCTCTGTGTGTTTTAATGGGTAGTGGTGGACTTTGTTAGCTGTTCACTTAATGCGATATGTTTTTCAATTCGATTTTTAAACTTAATCAATAAAGATCCCTTTTTTATTCTATCCACCATATGGGGTCGGGCTGGAGTTTTGTTCTTTTCGTTTGTATCCCTCTATCAAAGTCTCCATAGGGCTCCAGGTGTGTGATTGGGAGGCACTCTTACCTGCTTATTGAGCGGATCATAGTCCAGGAGGTGATTATCAAGGCACCGGCATAGTACTGGTTACAATGGCGATCTACAGATGGGATGTCGGCGAGACCGTGAGTTAGGTGTATCTTAAACACCATTGTCTTTGATAAATTGATCTTTGACATAAAGGTTTCTGTTTATTATTGACACTGTTTACTGCCATCAGCGTTTAATAGAGACACTCCTCCAGGGTAATTACGGAACACTGTGTGCGTTTTTGGTTTCCTTATTAAAAAAATCCGCTTGACTTCTCAGAGCCACTGCCGCTTTTACCACAGTCACTCCTCACAGTCAAACAGGCTGGCGCCTTCTTATTTTCCGCACTTAAGAAAACGGTTTTGCGTAGAGTGAACCATCTTGAAATTGACTGATATGGCCGCGTAATTGTTTAATTTTTTGATTTAATTATTGTTGACTGTTAATGTTTATTATAGCCTCTCACTAATGGTGTTTGTTATTGTTTTCGTGTTTAAACTTGTAATCTCTAGTAAAATTGTGTGTTTAAAACTGAGAGATTCAGATGTTCAGTGTGATTAAGTTCTTGGAAGTCTGTACATTAGTTTTTGTAGAGCAACATAATTTATTCTTGGTTTTCACTATTACACCCTGGCTCTTCACATATATTTTTTATCTTTCTGATAATAAATGTATTTTGTTTCATCAAAAAAGATCTCTTCAATATATATTCCCATAAAAAACAACAACATGTTTCTATCCTACATAAATCAGTTTTCTTCTCATACTTAAACATGTGTTCCCCTCCTTCAGTAAAGCAGACACAGTTGTCCTTATCAATCAGTAAGGGATAGTATGCTAGAAGTACCAAACCAATACTGCAGTATTAGTTTCAACTTAACTTTAAACCGCTTTTCCTTAAAGGGACATGAAACCTATATATTTTCTATCATGATTCAGAATGTACAATTGTAACAGATTTCCAATTTACTTCTATTGTCAAATTTGCTTCATTCTCATGGCATTCATTGTTGAAGAGATACCTAGGCAGGTAGCATGACATGTCAGCAAACACTACTGTCATGTAGTACTCTACATTGCTAAAAGTATTATTGCAAAATTGCTGCCATATACTGCTCCAGATTCGAGCAAACCCCTGGTCCGTCCTACTGGCTTTTCAACCAATGATTCCAAGAATACAAAATAAATTTGTGTTTCATGACCCTTTAACCGTTATTCAGTCAGAAAATGTTTTTCTTTCCATGTTTGTAAATTGCTGCTCTTCAATATGCATGAGAAATGTTTGCAATTGTACAATGCCCCTGTAAAAAAAAAAAAAAACAATTTTAAGAACTAAATTAATTTTGTACTATACATTTTTTTGTAACAATATTCTCATCTAAATCCATTGTATTGTCTAAGTAGGATTTGTGACTGCAAAGTAAATGGGACTAACGGTATAGTTGTATTATTGACAGCGGAGAGTAAAGCTGTGCGGCTTACGTTTAAATTTCTCTTGTTTTCTTACATTTTATTTTGTCTCCGTGAACCATAAAGTTTTCTTGATATGCATAATGAAAATTAAATTGCGATGATGAATCTGCCTGTGAGAGCACAATTTGCCAGCCAGGTTTTCTATCTGATGATGAGTTTTTTTTTTATACAATGAAAATTAAATGCAAATCCTAATTCTATCTTCAAGCGGCTCACAAAGGTTTTAAATATCCTGTTCTCAAAGCTAATGGAGTAAATTAGCAGTGGGCTTTCTGCATCTCATTTTGTATTGTGCACCTACTTTCATCTGATAGCTGAGAGAGGACTGTTATTAGTGAATATGTTATTAATAAGATGCACTGCGCATCATATAATTCAAATCAAAATTATAATCAATCATATATCCTTTATATTTCACAACTAAAATATTTTTCTGATCTTTAATTTTATTTTTATTAACTTTAATATTAAAATCATAACTGCAATTATTGAACTTCTCCATATTTTGCTGTTATGAATTTACAATATTTTATTTGGTAACTATTGTCTCCAACTGATACATAGCTATTGCTGGCCTGAAAGGTTGTTCTTTCTTGGCACATCAAAGCCAATGGGTCTATTTAGCTCATATATAGAAATAGCAGTGCTGTTTAAATTGCAGATAGCAGCCTTTTAAATTGAATGTCAATGAACAGCAGGTAATGGTTGTAATATTTCAAAGTATTATTTATTGTGTAGATGGTCATATGTAGCATCCAAAATGTCATTTTTCAAAAGTAGCACTTTGTGAACAAATGTACTTGATTGTAAAACTTCAAATAGCATTTTTAATTTGCCTTCTCCGAGGTCTTGAACAAACAAGGTGACCCATATGTATGTAGCGAATAGCATAATTCAAATGAGCACAACTGTTGGACTAGTGACCGTTATTCTGAGGCATTTGCTAATTTGTGTTTATCTTCAAAAATGTCTTATTATGGATTTAGTTTTATCTATAACAAGCTTGATGGAAAACAGAAGTTGGAGGAAGCATGTGGAATGTTACAGAAGGGTGTATATAAAATGACTGGGGCAATAGAGAAGTGTCACCTGAGTCTTGCTATATAGGTTCAGACAATATGTCCTGGGCCTACACTATGAGGTCAGATACTTTCTGGAACATTCATTTGATAGATTGCTTCAGGGCTTCATGCTTATCATTATTTTTATAATTTTTTGTGTAACTGTCTCAATTTTAAAATACAATCACCGAGATTACGAGTTTTGCGGTAACGGGTGCGTTGCTAACGAGCATTTTTTTTCAACGCTCCCTTAAGACAACGCTGGTATTACGGGTTTTTTTAAACCCGGCATTAGCCGCAAAAAGGTGAGCGTAGAGCAAAATTTAGCTCCACATCTCACCTCAATACCAGCGTTGCTTACGGTAGCGGTGAGCTGGCAAAATGTGCTTGTGCACGATTTCCCCATAGGACTCAATGGGGCAGATCGGGCTGAAAAAACCCTAACACCTGCAAAAAAGCAGCGTTCAGCTCCTAACGCAGCCCCATTGATTCCTATGGGGAAACAAAAGTTATGTCTACACCTAACACCCTAACATGAACCCTGAGTCTAAACACCCCTAATATTACACTTATTAACCCCTAATCTGCCGCCCCCGACATCGCCAACACCTACATTATATTATTAACCCCTAATCTGCCACTCCGGAAACTGCCGCCACCTACATTATATTTATTAACGCCTAATCTGCTGCCCCCAACATCGCCGACACCTACATTATATTTATTAACCCCTAATCTGCCACCCCCAACGTCGCCGCTACTATATTAAATTTATTAACCCCTAAGTCTAACCCTAAGTCTAACACCCCCTAACTTAAATATAATTTAAATACAACTAAATTAAATTACTACAATTAAATAAATTAATCCTATTTAAAACTAAATACTTACCTATAAAATAAACCCTAAGCTAGCTACAATATAACTAATAGTTACATTGTAGCTAGTTTAGGGTTTATATTTATTTTACAGGCAACTTTGTATTTATTTTAACTAGGTAGAATAGTTAGTAAATAGTTATTAACTATTTAATAACTACCTAGTTAAAATAAGTACAAATTTACCTGTAAAATAAACCCTAACATAAGTTACAATTACACCTAACACTACACTATCATTAAATTAATTTACTAAATTACCTACAATTAAATACAATTAAATTAAATAAACTAAAGTACAAACAAAACAAACACTAAATTACAGAAAATAAAAAAATAATTAATTTTTTTTAAACTAATTACACCTACTCTAATCCCCCTAACAAAATAAAAAAGCCCCCCAAAATAATAAAATTCCCTACCCTATACTAAATTACAAATAGCCCTTAAAAGGGCTTTTTGCGGGGCATTGCCCCAAAGTAATCAGCTCTTTTACCTGTAAAAAAAAAAATACAATACCCCCCCCCACATTAAAACCCACCACCCACACTCCCAACCCTACTCTAAAACCCACCCAATCCCCCCTTAATAAAACCTAACACTACCCCCTTGAAGATCACCCTACCTTGAGCCGTCTTCACCCAGCCGGGCACAAGTGGTCCTCCAGAGGGGCAGAAGTCTTCATCCGATCCGGGCAGAAGAGGTCCTCCAGATGGGCAGAAGGCTTCATCCAGACGGCATCTTCTCTCTTCATCCATCCGGAGCGGAGCGGGTCCATCTTGAAGCCAGCCGACGCAGAGCATCCTCTTCTTCTGACGACTCCCGACGAATGAAGGTTCCTTTAAATGATGTCATCCAAGATGGCGTCCCTTGAATTCCGATTGGCTGATAGGATTCTATCAGCCAATCGGAATTAAGGTAGAAAACATCCTATTGGCTGATTGGATCAGCCAATAGGATTGAAGTTCAATCCTATTGGCTGATCCAATCAGCCAATAGGATTGAGCTCGCATTCTATTGGCTGTTCCAATCAGCCAATAGAATGCGATCTCAATCCTATTGGCTGATTGAATCAGCCAATAGGATTTTTCCTACCTTAATTCCGATTGGCTGATAGAATCCTTGGGACCTCTCAACGCTGCTTTTTAAGGCTAACGCAAGACTGGGAATCGTTGGGACCTCTCAACGCTGCTTTTTAAGGCTAACGCAAGACTCGTAATCTAGGTGATAATTTTTGTTAAATTTATTCAGTTGGCAGTACATGTGATGCATGATCTGTTGTGCACGTTAACCTCTTAAAGTAAAAGTACAAATGCTAGGATTGACTTTTGAAACAAATAAAGGGGACTTTCATTCATGAAGTATAAGATAATTCATGTAAAAAGCTCCTTTATTTGTTTTCACTGATCGCTGTTTTTAGTTGCTACAGCAGCCCACGGCTAAAAAACTTTTTTCACCTCTTAGCCAATAGCGGTGCGGTAAATCCGGCTTCGTCCAGTAAGTATCTGACCTCATAGTGTAAGCTCAGGACATATTGTCTGAACCTATATACAGGGAGTGCAGAATTATTAGGCAAGTTGTATTTTTGAGGATTAATTTTATTATTGAACAACAACCATGTTCTCAATGAACCCAAAAAACTCATTAATATCAAAGCTGAATATTTTTGGAAGTAGTTTTTAGTTTGTTTTTAGTTTTAGCTATTTTAGGGGGATATCTGTGTGTGCAGGTGACTATTACTGTGCATAATTATTAGGCAACTTAACAAAAAACAAATATATACCCATTTCAATTATTTATTTTTACCAGTGAAACCAATATAACATCTCAACATTCACAAATATACATTTCTGACATTCAAAAACAAAACAAAAACAAATCAGTGACCAATATAGCCACCTTTCTTTGCAAGGACACTCAAAAGCCTGCCATCCATGGATTCTGTCAGTGTTTTGATCTGTTCACCATCAACATTGCGTGCAGCAGCAACCACAGCCTCCCAGACACTGTTCAGAGAGGTGTACTGTTTTCCCTCCTTGTAAATCTCACATTTGATGATGGACCACAGGTTCTCAATGGGGTTCAGATCAGGTGAACAAGGAGGCCATGTCATTAGATTTTCTTCTTTTATACCCTTTCTTGCCAGCCACGCTGTGGAGTACTTGGACGCGTGTGATGGAGCATTTTCCTGCATGAAAATTATGTTTTTCTTGAAGGATGCAGACTTCTTCCTGTACCACTGCTTGAAGAAGGTGTCTTCCAGAAACTGGCAGTAGGACTGGGAGTTGAGCTTGACTCCATCCTCAACCCGAAAAGGCCCCACAAGCTCATCTTGATGATACCAACCCAAACCAGTACTCCACCTCCACCTTGTGGCGTCTGAGTCGGACTGGAGCTCTCTACCCTTTAACAATCCAGCCACGGGCCCATCCATCTGGCCCATCAAGACTCACTCTCATTTCATCAGTCCATAAAACCTTAGAAAAATCAGTCTTGAGATATTTCTTGGCCCAGTCTTGACGTTTCAGCTTATGTGTCTTGTTCAGTGGTGGTCGTCTTTCAGCCTTTCTTACCTTGGCCATGTCTCTGAGTATTTTGGGCACTCCAGTGATGTTGCAGCTCTGAAATATGGCCAAACTGGTGGCAAGTGGCATCTTGGCAGCTGCACGCTTGACTTTTCTCAGTTCATGGGCAGTTATTTTGCGCCTTGGTTTTTCCACACGCTTCTTGCGACCCTGTTGACTATTTTGAATGAAACGCTTGATTGTTCGATGATCACGCTTCAGAAGCTTTGCAATTTTAAGAGTGCTGCATCCCTCTGCAAGATATCTCACTATTTTTGACTTTTCTGAGCCTGTCAAGTCCTTCTTTTGACCCATTTTGCCAAAGGAAAGGAAGTTGCCTAATAATTATGCACACCTGATATAGGGTGTTGATGTCATTAGACCACACCCCTTCTCATTACAGAGATGCACATCACCTAATATGCTTAATTGGTAGTAGGCTTTCGAGCCTATACAGCTTGGAGTAAGACAACATGCATAAAGAGGATGATGTGGTCAAAATACTCATTTGCCTAATAATTCTGCACTCCCTGTAGCAAGACTCAGGTGACACTTCTCTAGTCATTTTATTTACACCCTTCTGTAACATTCCACACGCTTCCTCTAACTTCTGTTTTCCATCAAGCCAGATTTACCGCACGCTATTGGCTAAGAGGTGAAAATGTCACCTCTTTGCAAAAAATTTTTTTAGCCGTGGGCTACTGTAGCAGCTAAAAATGGCGATCGGTTAAAACAAATAAAGGAGCTTTCTACATGAAGTATATTATACTTCATGAATGAAAGTCCCCTTTATTTGTTTCAAAAGTCAATCCTAGCGTTTGTAATACTTTAATTCATACACTTTTTAAAATCTGCAATTCAACTAGGCGAAAAGGTAATTTGTTTGCTTAACAAAATAGGCAGCAACCTATTGTTAAACTATATGTTGCCTCACTCTTTAGCAGACATGGAGTGGGGGGAGCATATGATTCAAGATATGCTGGATTCAATTAAATTAAATAAAAAATAGATATGGTAAAATATTTTTAGCTTTTACAATGTCTATTACAATTCCGCATGCTGTCAAGTAGGATCACAAACTGAATTTGTCAGAAGTGCACCACACTTGTCTATGTATGTGTGTTTGTCTATATAACTATGTAACTATTAGTTGTTATTTAAAGGGACATTAAAACCCAAAATTTTCTTTCATGATTCAGACAGAGAATACATTTTTAAACAAAATTCCAATTTACTTATATTATCTAATTTGCTTCATTATTTAGATATCCTTTGTTAAAGAAATAGCAATGCACATGAGTGAGCCAATCACATAAGGCAAATATGTACAGCCACCAATCAGAAGCTACTGAGCCTATCTAGATATGCTTTTCAGGAAGGCATATCAAGAGAATGAAGCAAATTAGATAACAGAAGTAAATTAGAAAGTTGTTTTAAATGGTATTCTCGATCTGAATCAGGAAAAAAAAATGTGGGTTTAATATCCCTTTAAGCTTTCAATTATGGACACATAATAAAAAATTCTTTTTTTACTTATCTTACAGTGGTCAGGTGATATAAAATATTAATATATATATATATATATATATATATATATATATATATATATATATATATACTAGGGATGTGCATTTGGCAGTTTCATGAGGTCATGTATGGAGAAGATGGTCACCAGCGGCATTCTGCAATGACATTGAGATATTTATAGTTTATCCGTGTATATGTCTTATTTGTATACAAGTTGCATAGTATAAAGTGTGATATGTTATTAAAAATGTATTTATTAATCACTAATGTGATATTTGCATGTACAAAAATTAAAATGCTACTTAACGCAGGAAAATATGGGTTTTCAACATGTCTAAAGTGAACAGTGGTTTCTGGTTAATTTGAATACTAGTGTTGAATGGTTACCACACAAGGCTGCAGATGGTGTTTTTATGGAAATAATGGAATTGTAAATTATCAGATAAATAGGGGACGTATCTAAAATATCACCCGTTAATGGGAAAGTCTAGTGTAAATAGAAAGCATTAAATTTTGCTGGAGTATTTTTAGTCAACTTCTTTATTTACTACTTCAAAGGAGTTTAACACTTGTAAAAAGTTGTTGCTCCTGCAACATCCCAGTGCCACTCCACAGAAGGAGTCAGCGATTGTTATATATGTATGCATGACTGCTGCTCATTAGCTCATGGTCCTATCTCTATTTGGATTGGCATAGGAATCCACCTGGTGTGTGACTCTAATTAAATTGAGTATTATTAATGCCAAAATGTATGAATTTTTTTCTAGGTGGATTGGAACATATATTATAAGGTGCTCAGGTGTTGACTTTCTGATAAGATCTGGCAGTCTAAAGTAATCGAAGTCTTAAAATGAGGCACAGCATATAGATTTTGATGCCTTGTAATTTAAAACAACTTATCTAACCATTTTAAGTCATCTGTTAAGTTGATTGACTAGAAGGGAATCGGCCTTATTACTGGATACCCAATATTTTTTAAATGGACATTAAAGTCAAGGTTATGTTATCCCATAAATGGCTCAATTACAAGTGACGCGCCAACTGTTGCGAGCAAACAATATCAGTTTTTTTGGCTTTTTGTGCACAGCGGAAATATATTAATATATTATTAAATATATAAATATATGTATATACACACACACACACATATATATATATATATATATATATATATATATATATACAGGTGGCCCTCGTTTTACAACGGTTCAATTTACACCGTTTCAGAATAACAACCTTTTTTTCCAGTCATGTGACTGCTATTGAAAAGCATTGAGAAGCAGTGCATTTATTAAAATAGCCACTAGGTAGAGCTGTCTGCTTGTGTTGCAGCAAAGCCAAGCAAGCTGAAATTAATCAGTTTAACCAGACCTGAGCAATCAAGCAGATTTTAAAGGAACAAGATCTTCCTGTCTATAAATCAGTCCAGATTGGAATGCAAAGAAAGAACTGTTTGCCGAAAAATGCAAGTGAAGTCTGTGTTGTGTGATTATTTTATTAGGTCTATAATGCTGTTTAGCAAATGTTTTTGTTCATTTAACTTAGTTTAATTATATATTCTGTGTTGTGTGATTATTTTATTAGGTTTATAATGCTGTTTAGCATTTAAAGTCTTCATTTCAAAGCTTTAAAAATAATGTATTAGGTGTTACTTATGACAATTTTGAGAGGGGCCTGGAACCTATCTCCCTCACTTCCCATTACAACCATTCCTTCTGGAACCTAACCCCGGCGTAAAGTGAGGGCTACCTGTATATATATATATATATATATATATATATATATATATATATATATATATGATACTGTTAATGTAAAATACATATCTATACCTATATATCAATAAAAATAGATATACAGGTAGGTATATACATATATATGTACAGATATATTATATATACATATATATTTATCTCTCTCTCTCTATATCTATCTATCTATCTATCTATCTATACAATAAAAAATACATTGTTCTGTATATGAAGAATGTGAATGTGATATATCCAAAACTCACGTCGGGTTTGTGCGTTTCATTGAAGTCTTTGCAGGTCTATCTTTTTGTGCGCAAACTTTTCAATTCGTAATATGAGCGCAACCAGATGCACACAAAAAGCATCTGTCTAGCGAAGTTAATTTGTGAGCATGAGTGAAAAATAGAGCTCCATTCGTAATACAGCCCAAAATAACTAATTATGTTTAATTAAACAACTTGGCAATAGACTTTCATTATTTATTTTGCATGCCTTTCCTGTAATTAAACACAAAAAATTAAAATGTTTCCACAAAGATGCTGAAGTTCATTTCGTAGAATGCAGAAATCTGATTCTCCTACATACTGCAAAGTAATTGGTTGAGAACAACCTTCAATAGGCTTTTCAAAGGTTGCGTTCTGGGCCTATAAATGTTTTTTTAACAAAATTAAATTGTTAGATGCTTTTAAAGAATTTATTTTGCTTACAGATCTTCTACAATGTAGTGAAAAAGTTCTGTTGCATATTAAATTGACTTTTAAGATTTTGAGTTATAAATAGGGTTTCTGATCTGTGTTTGCTGAATGAGCATATTTGTTTTATGTTTAATTGATATCTATTTCTCTCTCTCTCTAACACGTTAAAAAAAAATAAAAAAATTAATCATTACTTGAGAAAATTAATGTTTCATTAAATTCCATGTGGAACAATATTGTCTATTGATCATTCTTGCAAAATATTCCCTAAGCTTACTGAAGAATTTTACTGCTGTCTTCCCTATTTAACAAAAGAATTCAATGTTAAAAGTCTCACAAATCCTGTATCCCTTGCTATAAATGACATATATTTGAAGTCAATGTTAAACTGTGAGTCATTTCATCTTTATAGGGGGTCATTGAAACATTGTAATAAAAAGGTCAAACTTTAAAACAATGGAGTATAGTGACCTGGAATTGAGACCAAATATAAGTTGTATTTATCCTGGGGCCATAAAAGCCTGAACCAAACCAAATTAAATCACCTTCAAATGTCACTTGTGCACATATATTTTTAGAGCAGTACAGAAAGCTGACATCTAAACCTATTGTAAAGATTTCAAGCTCTTATATTACCATGGCAACATTTATTTCAAGAACTCCAACAGTCTTGCTGAAATAGTTCCCAAAACACTTAGAAATAAGAAAAAAAAAATCATTCATATTATTGTAATGAACAAATATATATAAAGAAATTAATACAATGTTGCAGAAGTGTCTTTTATTTGTAATGGGGTTTATGGGGAAGTAATCTATTACATTTAAAAAAAAAAAAAAAAAACATGCTGTATGATACATTTAATCTTAAATTAACGTGCATTACTGATCCTAGCTGACTAAGGGCCAGAATACAATGGAGGCTCTATATAGCGCTCTTGCTCGCAAACACCGCTGGAAGTAACATTTTAACAGGGGCGGGTTATTACAAGTTGAAAATAAAATGTTTGAAACCCGATGAGTGCTAACTTCAGGACCATGCTAACGTTTTTCCCACATAGACTTTAATCACTAACCTGACACTGCTTAGACCTACATCACTAAACCCGAAGGTGTAGTTATGCATATTCAACATTCCAATGTTCTTCACATTGAAGAAAATGTTCTTTTCTTTCCTAAAATATGGAGAGTCCACAACGTCATTCAATTACTAGTGGGAATATCACTCCTGGCCAGCAGGAGGAGGCAAAGAGCACCACAGCAAAGCTGTTAAAGGGACAGTCAAGTCCAAAAAAAACTTTCATGTTTCAAATAGGGAATGTCATTTTAAACAACTTTCCAATTTACTTTTATCACCAATTTTGCTTTGTTCTTTTGGTATCCTTAATTGAAAGCTAGACCTAGGAAGGCTCATATGATAATTTCTAAGCCCTTGAAGGCCGCCTCTAATCACATGCTTTTGTATTTGCTTTTCACAGCAGGGGAGAGCTAGTTCAGGTAAACCCTATAGATAACATTGTGAGCATGCCCGTGGGTTGTGGCAGACACTGCACTAATTGGCTAAAATGAAAGTCAATAGATAATAAATAAAATGTCATGTGATCAGGGGGCTGTCAGAAGATGCTTAGATACAAGTTAATCACAGAGGTTAAAAGTATATTAATATAACTGTGTTGTTTATGCAAAACTGGGGAATGGGTAATAAAGGGATTATCTATCTTTTAAAACAACAAAAATTCTGGTGTTGACTGTCCCTTTAAGTGTCACTCCGCTACCCATAATCCCTAATGCTCTTTGCCTCTGTCAATGGAGGTGGTGAAGTTTGGTGTCTGAAGAATTAAATTCCTTTGTTGGGTACTTTTCCCTGCAAGAAAGGATTTGGGTTTAGCTAAATCCACGTTAATCTCTTCAGTAGAGTAGTGGTGGCTTTTAAGCAGTTAGGAAGTTATGAGGTAGTCCTTACTTTGTTTCCTAACATATTGCTGCCCTAGTTATAGAAAGCCAGAGTTGGTTACTCTGTTCTTTCTTTTTCTACAGGTCTCTATAAGGAGTATGTGTCCTTTCACGCCTTGTGAGCTGTCTTCCTGCCGGACAGCTAGACTGCAGGTAAGTGCTTTTGTCTTCTAGGTACTGGGGACTAGCACTTAAAGGGACACTGAACCTAAATTTTTTCTTTCGTGATTCAGATAGAGCATGACATTTTAAGCAACTTTCTAATTTACTCCTATTATCAAATTTTCTTCATTCTCTTGGTATTTTTATTTGAAATGCAAGAATGTAAGTTAAGATGCTGGCCCATTTTTGGTCAACAACCTGAGTTGTTCTTGCTGATTGGTGGATAAATTTATCAACCAATAAAAAAGTGCTTTCCATGGTTCTGAACAAAAAAAAGCTTAGATGCCTTCTTTGTCAAATAAAGATACCAAGAGAATGAAGAAAAATTGATAATAGGAGTAAATTAGAAAGTCGCTTAAAATTGCATGCTCTATCTGAATCACAAAAGAAAAAATTTGGGTTCAGTGTCCATTTAAAAAGATTTTAAACAAAAGAAGGGCTGCAGATTTTATATGGGACAAACAAATCCTTTTTATAGGATTTTATTAGGCAGGATGCGGGCACTTTTTGATGTGACATGGAGACTATGGGGTTAATCTTTTCTCTGGGTGTGGAAAGAATAAATGGTAATGCTTATGACTTATTTGTGTCTCGCATACTTTAATCTTTATTCAGATTTAAATGGGAGAATTTATAGTCTATGTGTGGGGGCTACAATCTTGGTGCTTCTGTTTCTGTTACGATCAGCAGGAGCGGGTTTGCACTATGAAAGCCTTCAGAAACGCATGCTGTTATTTTTGCTGCACAGTTTCTTGTAGGCTGGTCATGTGATTTCGGCATCCTCCACTTTCAGCCTCAGAGTGGAGTGGCGTCTTCTTGTTCCGGCATCCCCGGTGATCACTCGATCAGCAGGAGATTCCCTTGTAATTTGTCGGTGTCGGATTTATTCCGGAGGTCAGGTAGGCACCTCAGCATGTAACTGAGGTGTAGAGGTACTTAGTTTTTTGGTATCACGCAATTCTGTTAAATAGCCTGTATTACTCTGAGGGAAGTCTACTTAAAGTGACAGTAGCCTTCATTTACTACATTTTTGTTAACTCATTTATTTTTTGGGGAAAATTCCTTAAGCTATAATGAACATGGAACAAGATTCTTGTGACAAATGCTTAATTTGTTTAAAGGCACAAATTGTTTTGCGTATGCAATTATTTGCTGCATGCTTAGATAGAACTCTTCAATGTAAAGAAAAGTTGTTGCCCCTGAGCCCAATGTCTCTCAGGATGATGCTGTTCAGACAATGCCACAGCTTTCTCCTTAAACGTCTCAAGCCTCAATGGCATCACATACAGTGCCCTGCAGTTCCTCTCAGCCTCCTGGAGGAGTTTATTTGCCTGCAGATTTTGCTGCACAGGTATCTCCTGCGGTATCTGCGGCATTATCTGCTTTTCCTATGCTGGGAAAATGCAAGAGGAAAATTAGACACTCAGATAGTAAGGTTTCTGTTCTACCTTCTGCTACACAGGTTGCCCTCCCTTATAAGTCTGATGAGGAGGATACGTTGGTAGCCTCTGATGGTGAAATCTCAGATTTGGACAGTATAATTCCTTCTTCTGATACTGAAGAAGTACTCTTCAGATTTAAGTTTGAACACCTTTGTGTATTGTTAAAGGAGGTATTGGCTACTTTGGACAACTACGATGCTTCTGTCGTTGTCAACCCTAAGAAGTCTAGTAAACTTAAAGGGACAGTATACACTCATTTTCATATAACTGCATGTAATAGACACTACTATAAAGAATAAGATGCACAGATACTGATATAAAAATCCAGTATAAAACTGTTTAAAAACTTACTTAGAAGCTCTCAGTTTAGCTCTGTTGAAAAGGTAGTTGGAAAGCCCACTGCAAGTGGAAAATAAGACACTCCCCCTCCCCCTTCTTTTGCATATGAAAAGACCCTTTACACAAACAGGAGCAAGCTGGAGAAGGTAGCTGACGGTATTCACATAAAACTTTGGGGCTTGGTTAGGAGTCTGAAAATCAGAGCAATATTCTTTAAAAATAAGCAAAACTAAACTTTTTTTTGGGGGGCTATATAAATAGATCATCTACAAAACATTTATGCAAAGAAAAAATTAGTGTATAATGTCCCTTTAATAAATACTATGATTCCTCTCTAGAAGTCTTTCCTGTTCCAGACCGTGTGACTGAGATTATTTCACAGAAATGGTAGACGCCAGGGATTCCTTTCTCCCCGTCTCCTGTCTTTTTAAAAAGATGTTTCCTGTTGCTGACTCCATTAAGGATTCATGGTGCACGGTGCCTAAAGTAGAAGGGGCTATTCCTACTCTGGCTAAGAGAACTACTATTTCTATTGAGGATAGCTGCTCTTTTTTAAGGATCCCATGGACAAGAAGCTGGAGGCTTATTTGAAAAAGATGTATGTTCATCAAGGTGGCAACCTGCAGTTTGTATTGCCACAGCAGCAAGTGCGCCATCTTACTGGTGCGACACCTTGTCTGAATCTATTTTAGTAGAGACTCCATTGGAGTAGATACAAGATAGGATTAAGGCTCTCAAACTAGCCAATTCCTTTATTTCTGATGCTAACATGCAAATTAGTAGACTGGTAGCCAAGATGTCTGGCATCACTGTCCTAGCCCACAGGGCTTTGTGGCTAAAATCTTGGTCAGCTGATGTTACTTCTAAGTCCAAGCTTCTGGCACTTCCTTAAAAGGGGAAGACCTGGTCTGGCAGAAATAACTTCTGATATTACGGGTGGAAAAGGGTCTTTTCTACCACAAGACAAGAAGAATAGACCTAAGGGACTTCAAATTAATTTTCGTTCCTTTCGGAATTTCAAAGGTCAAAAGTCTTCCTCTTCCAAGCAGGAGCAGTCCAAGTCTTCTTGGAAGCCCAATTAGTCTTGGAATAAGGGGAAGCAATCAAAGAAACCCTCAGCTGAGTCTAAGTCAGCATGAAGGGTCGGCCCCCAATCCGGGATCGGATCAAATGGGGGGCAGACTTTCCCTGTTTTGTCAAGCATGGATATGAGATGTCCCAGATCCCTGGGCTGTGGACATAGTATCTCAGGGTTAAAAAATAGAATTCAGAACTTTCCCTCCCAGGGGGCAGATTCCACCTCTCAAGATTATCTGCATTCCAAGTAAAAAGAGAGGCATTCTTGAAATGCGTTCAGGACGTTTCCTCCCAGGGAGTGATTGCTCCAGTTCCAGTAAGGGAACAAGGTCTAGGATTTTATTAAAATCGGTTTGTGGTTCCCAAAAAATAGGGAACTTGTCGACCCTTTTTTAGACCTAAAGTGCCTCAACAAATTTCTCAGTATACCGTCCTTCAAAATGGAAACCATTCGTTCCATTCTTCCTTTTGTCCAAGAGGGTCAGTTTATTACAACCATAGACCTGAAGGATGCGTATCTTTATGTTTCCATCCACAAGGATCATCACAAATTCGCTTTTCTAGATAAGCACTTTCAGTTTGTGGCTCTTCCGTTTTTTGCCTTGCCACAGCTCCCAGAATTTTCTCAAAGGTTCTGGGGGCTCTCTTGAATCGGTCTCGGAATTGCAGGGGAGCCCTACCTGTCAGGTTAGGAAATGTCCAGAAGAAGACCCAAATGCTAGGGCGAACTTAAACAACACCCTTGCACTCTGAGTTTAATCCAGGACGTGACCCCACGACAACCTCTAAAAAACAATGTACTCACGATATGGAGAAGAGTTAGCCTGAGTCCAAAGTAATTCAAGATATCAGCCAAATAGACTTCTGAGTAAGGAACTGGTTTCAGGAAATGTCAGGAGAGCAGGGATAGTCCACTTATACTCAGACAGAGGAAGGGTAAAACAAGAAACAGTTAATAATGCAGATGAAAAAGGCTCATGTGGAGCTAAAACGCGTTGATGTGTGACACCCTGTGATAACATATTGACAAAGAAACAAATTTTAAATCGCTGCAAAGAGAAAAATAAGTTTCTAGACAAAACTGTCAACTTGTCTAAATTGAAATTGGTGCAAAGATAATTGGGCAAATACTAGCAGCCACTGGTGGAGCTGTAATCAACTGTGCTGTGGAAAAAAAGCTGTGAAACTACTATGAGCTGGGAGTGCAAGTGTATACAGCTGCCTGGAGCTCATCACCTGAAAAATCCATGTGAATCCTGCAACCAGAGGGGAGACCTGTCAGCCTGGAGACACACTAAAGTTACAGTGTTATCGGAAGGCAGAGAAGTTAAGACCTTATAACCCGAAGGTTACAATACAGGTAACAAAGATTGGGAGTAAATTGGTAACAGCGAAAGACAGTGTGATTATATACCAAGGTAACTTAGCACCATTCTGAATTTAAGGCTCAAGAATCTGTTTGTATAAAAGAAGCTTTTTTGAAACAGTAAAAGGATCCTGGAATTTGTATAAAGTGCTTTATACTGTGACGTGTAACAGATACAAAGAAGAAGATTACTGTTACACTGTTTGATACTTACTGCTACGTGTAACCAAGCTTCCTATAGGTCCAAATTGAACACTTGTTTGTGTAGGCATTTAACAAGAGCATTGAAATTCATTATCAGTAAAATAACATTTTTTTTCAAGGAGCTATTTTTTATTTTATGCAGAGTGCGCACTCATAGTATTAACTGTATTGCATGTATGTATTTTAAAGTGGAGAAATAACGATTGGGTTTTTAAGTATTTATGATTTAATTCAGAGTATACAATAAATGTGTTCATATTAAGTTTGAGGGTTAATACTGAATAGTCAGTACTTGCAGAGTTAGACAACAGGATATCAGGTAGTTTGAAGGTTAACACATATTAATCAGTACTTGCAGAGATTGGCAACAGGTTATCATGCAGTTTGAGAGTTTCACAGAATAAACAG